>NC_046154.1:209253592-209553592 GCF_011064425.1 Rattus rattus | reverse complement strand
ATCATTCTAGGTACATCCAAAGAACACACATTCCTAAGGCATAAACAAAGTAGTCAAAGATGACAGTAAAAGTCTCCTGGTCACTGTGTCTAGGGGTTTATCAGAATGACCAGGATACAAGGAATACCATACATTCCTCGGCTGTATTTGCCTTGAGCCTGCTTCATTGTCCCAGCCCAATGTCAAATTCCTTCCCAAATTCCTAGAATGGGCCCCCAAAGCTCTCCACAAGAGTTCTTTAGACAGTTTGTATAACTATCATACTTACAGTTAACAGATATTAGTTTAATATTGAATTGATGTTAATGGATGTAATTTGTATAATAATTATCTTCACCTTCATTTTTGGCTCTTCAAAGCATGGAACCGAGTCACTGCCATCAGAAGAATTTTCTTCCTTCCTTGTGCCCACATGTGTGCATGGCCCTGGTCCACATGTGTGCATTGCCCTGGTCCATGTGTGTGCATTGCCCTGGCCCACATGTGTACCTGAAACTGGTCCATGTGTGTGCCTGACCCTGGTGCATGTGTGTGCCTGACCCTGGTCCATGTGTGTGCCTGACCCTGGTGCATGTGTGTGCCTGACCCTGGTCCATGTGTGTGTCTGACCCTGGCCCATGTGTGTGCCTGGTCCTGGTCCATGTGTGTGCCTGACCCTGGTCCATGTGTGTGCCTGACCCTGGTCCATGTGTGTGTGCCTGATGTGTGTGCCCCTGGTCCATGTGTGTGCCTGGCCCTGGTCCATGTGTGTGCCTGACCCTGGTCCATGTGTGTGCCTGGTCCTGGTCCATGTGTGTGCCTGGTCCTGGTCCATGTGTGTGCCTGACCCTGGTCCATGTGTGTGCCTGACCCTGGTCCATGTGTGTGCCTGGTCCTGGTCCATGTGTGTGCCTGGTCCTGGTCCATGTGTGTGCCTGACCCTGGCCCATGTGTGTGTCTGGTCCTGGTCCATGTGTGTGCCTGGTCCTGGTCCATGTGTGTGCCTGACCCTGGTGCATGTGTGTGCCTGACCCTGGTCCATGTGTGCCTGACCCTGGTCCATGTGTGCCTGACCTGGTGCATGTGTGTGCCTGACCTGGTCCATGTGTGTGCCTGACCCTGGTGCATGTGTGTGTCTGACCCTGGTCCATGTGTGTGCCTGTCCATGTGTGTGCCTGGCCCTGGTCCATGTGTGTGCCTGGTCCTGGTCCATGTGTGTGCCTGGCCCTGGTCCATGTGTGTGCCTGACCCTGGTCCATGTGTGTGCCTGACCCTGGTCCATGTGTGTGCCTGGTCCTGGTCCATGTGTGTGCCTGACCCTGGTCCATGTGTGTGCCTGACCCTGGTCCATGTGTGTGCCTGACCCTGGTCCATGTGTGTGCCTGGTCCTGGTCCATGTGTGTGCCTGACCCTGGTCCATGTGTGTGTCTGGTCCTGGCCCACGTGTGTGTCTGGTCCTGGTCCATGTGTGTGCCTGACCCTGGTCCATGTGTGTGCCTGACCCTGGTGCATGTGTGTGCCTGACCCTGGTCCATGTGTGTGCCTGACCCTGGTCCATGTGTGTGCCTGGTCCTGGTCCATGTGTGTGCCTGGTCCTGGTCCATGTGTGTGTGCCTGACCCTGGTCCATGTGTGTGTCTGGTCCTGGTCCATGTGTGTGCCTGACCCTGGTCCATGTGTGTGTCTGGTCCTGGCCCACGTGTGTGTCTGTTCCTGGCCCACGTGTGTGTCTGGTCCTGGCCCACATGTGTGCCTGGTCCTGGTCTACTTGTTCTTCTTAATGCCTTTGAATTCTTCTCCATTCCTCTCTCTTGTTGGATAATCACCTTATTCTAGATCCTCATTACCTTGAATCTGAACCTTAATTTATCTTTCTCCTGAGGAAAAGCGTTTCTCTCAGGATAAGCATTCTAAGAGCGCACATGATATGCTCCTTTCTAAATGCCTTGCGAGGTAAGTGGTGCCATGAATATCTTGCTCTGTACTAGGACACTTCCTCCTGATCTGCTACTCCTGCTTTCTCACAGACATGGATCAACATGCAGCCACAGAAGTCACTGACTTCTCTCCATGGCCATAGTCAATTCATTGCATGAGAGCAGAATCAGCCAGGCTGAGTAACGTTTCACAGCTCAGCTACAGCTGTTTATGTGTATTCTAGAACTTTACATAGAGAATCTAAAAAAAAGCAGATGTGTACAAATAGTTGTTGGGGAAAAGGAAAATGGCTCCAGGATTAAATCCCTAGAAGGTAAATGCTGTTCATCTAAGACGTTCACTGCAGTGATGCACCTCTCGCTTAGCGTGAACTGTCCATGCACCACAGACCCACCCAGCTCAAGAATCCCATGGCCCTGGAGGCATGAGCCAGGTACGGTTCACACAGCTACCAGCAGTGCGGGGTGGGCCCTGATCTGAACCAGACGGGAGAAGCTGGAGAAGCCAAGTGAGCCTTGACTTTCCCTCTGCTCTTCATTGTGGATGAGAGGTGGCTTGAGTTCCTGCCTTTACCTCCCTGAAAATGATGGCTGTACCCTGAGATTGTAAACCAAATGAACCTTTTCCTCCCTAAGGTTACTAAATCCAATTCCTTGCAGTTAGCAAAGCTATATACTTCAGTTAGCCTCACTGTCTTTAATCTGATTTGTGTGTGTATTCAGACAACTGATTAAATTCTAATTGTGCTATATTTGGGCATTAGATGAAATGTGCTTCTTGATTTTAATGAGTTTTCTTTGATCAGACTGACCAGCATGAGCAGGGCATGTAGACTCCTTGCTGGCTTACCCAACATTTTACTCAAAGTGACCAGTCTCAACAAAGATAATTTCACTCTCCCATTCCTGCCGTAAGACCCATAAGAGAGGGCCCAGCCTTTGAAGCTTAGGTTCACAACCAGACAGACAAGGCCAGGAAAAGATGCCTGCACAGGACAGTGCCACAGCGTTCCTCCCTTGGAAGCCTTCCTATTCTTGAGAGTTCGTTCACATTTTCCCTTAATCTACTCAGCCACTGGCTCAGGATGGCTCTGGTGACCCTCAGACACACTAGCTTTGGGTCAAGCTCTGGGCCAAGAGCCCAGAAAGCCTCTCTCAAAACATCCCTGTCAAAATGACTATCATTTTTATTCTAACCAATTGTTTTAGAAGTCCTTAAAATGGACACAATTAAAGTAAGAAATACGCTACACAAAATCAAGCAAGAACACTACGCTGGCTGCTTGAACACTAATCAGAAGAGATTTTGACTTGAAACTGATATTAAGTGAAAGCCAAAATTTTGATGGGATTCTATTCGCAACAAAACTACTAACCTGGCTTGAAAATGCTATAATTTTTCAATTTCTGAAACAACCACCACGGCCCCAAACTTGAATTCAAAACAAGCTGTGCAATGTGCATAAACCCCATGGAAGGCTACTCTGCCAGCTTTAGATGCCGTCTAGAAATCAAAAAGACGAGGATAAAACTCCTAGGAGTCAAAACCAAATGCCTCAGAGAATGAACGAGTCTCGTTGGTCCTCCAGGGTCCCTGGACGCAGGTTAATTGTGACTACCACATGTGACCCCCCCACCACTTCTCAAACTCTGATTCCCCTCTGGTTGGACATCAGTGTCCAACACTCACATAAGGAGTCCCACAGCACTCCACCTTCCTCACATAAACAAGCCCTTGGTGTGCTCACGGCTTCCTCTCCCTCCCTCTCCATGGACACAGGCATTCTCTTTGGCTTTATCATCCTACCTTTAAGAGAGAGTATAAAATAAGGTGTTTGACAAATCAAATGTGGAGCTTCTAGCAAGGGGCGGGGGTTGTTTTGTTTAAGGTTGAATTTTATCTCACAAAAAAAGAAACAAAAAAATATTGTCAAAAACAACCTCCACAGAATTCTAGGCACTTATTTAAAGAAAAATTACAGAATCTTACTTAATACAAATAGTTTAAAGACTCTGGCATTTGAACTGACATTGTTTATTTTTCTTTTTTTTTTTTTATTATTAACTTGAGTATTTCTTATATACATTTCGAGTGTTATTCCCTTTCCGGTTTCGGGCAAACATCCCCCTCCCTTCCTTATGGGTGTTCCCTCCCCCCCCCCCATTGCCACCCTCCCCCAACAGTCTAGTTCACTGGGGTTCAGTCTTGGCAGGACCCAGGGCTTCCCCTTCCACTGGTGCTCTTACTAGGCTATTCATTGCTACCTATGAGGTCAGAGTCCAGGGTCAGTCCATGTATAGTCTTTAGGTAGTGACTTAGTCCCTGGAAGCTCTGGTTGCTTGGCATTGTTGTACATATGGGGTCCTGAGCCCCTTCAAGCTCTTCCATTGAACTGACATTGTTTATGCACACACATGCGCGCGCGAGCGCGCGCATACACACACACACACACACACACACACACACACACACACACACACACATCCACCCAGCTACCATAATGTGACAGTTCTGCTTGTCTAGAGTAGATGTTTTGCTCCCAGTGAGGTTATAACTTGGGCCAGGATTGCTGTGAAAACTGGAATAATTCATGCACGATAGCAAGAACTGCATGAGGGCTAACCTCACGCTCAGGCTAAGGTCGCATCGTTGGTTGGGCAAGCTGCAAACTACCTACTGGACTCTGAAGTCACCTACAGCTCCAGCAGATGGTGGCAGTTCTGTGCCTTCCCATCTCTGCCTCCCTTCTCTCAACATTACCAAACTCACACTCCGTTTCAAAACTATCCCTTTAAAACTACCCGTTTTTTTTCCCTCGACTAAGTTGGCTTCATTTTCTTTCTTGTCTTGCCACATATCTGGTTAGTATTTATCCACCATGTTGCAGTTTGGGGTTGCATGTTTGATTAGATACTCAGTAGTTTGAGAAGCTGTAACTTTATAATCACCTCCAGAAAATGGTGACAGTGCAATTATTTTCTTCTGTGGGCCACCCTGTTTAAATGTAACAGTACTTCCCCAGGTGACTCTGCACTATGTGTAGCACAGTTTATCTCTTTAATGTTGTATTTCATCCCTTCCCAGCCTTTTGGCTAAGATCAAGTGTAATGTTGTATTTCTTAGTTAAACCATCTCATTATTGATACATATTCTACAGAAAATTGACTTCCAATTAGCATCAAACTATATGAAGACTACAGTATTTTCAGTTAAAACTGTTGTCTTTTTTAGTTTAGAGTACCATTTATTATGATTTTTTTGTTTGTCATCAGAAGAAGAGAAGATGTCCTCCACAGTCACACTTTATAGCTGAGGAGGGTGGCATCCACATGTAGTCTCAGCTCTCAGGAGGTAGGAGCAGAAGTGTTGTTGTTTGAGTTTAATGAAGGCTGCTTATGAGACCTTGTCTCCAAGAACACTACATACAACACACACACACACACACACACACACACACACACACATACACACACAAAGAAAAACTGTAACAGTAACACTCATTTCATCTAAAGATTTTAAGTGGATTATTATAAAAAACAATCACTGCGTACTTTCATCTTATATACTATTTATTCTTAAGGCTTGTCAGCACCAAAGACCGAGCTTTTAACTGAATACCTCTTGTCCATTATAGCCTTGGCCCTTTGGTACCATGTGTATTTGAAATCCCCATCTAGCTAGAAACATAGGGCTTTTTTTTTCTTCTTTTCAAATCAAGAGAATTATCTCTTCTCAGAAAAATATTCTTGTGCAGAGACAAGCAATCCTCTCGTTAGCTAGAATGTGAAATGTGACAGATGACAAGTCAGAGAACATGTCATCAGGCGGGAAGAATGCGCTTGCACGCAACAGTTTATGCATTACGGCTGTTAGGAGAGTCAGGCTCTCAGAGTAACAAAATGTCACCTACATGGGAAGTCTTTGGTGTATGTGAGGAGGTTCGAGGTGGAAGCATGGTTTTTCTTCTTGGCAATTCTCTATTAAAATACTTCATCCGGCTGAGAGCGACTATTTTCATTCAAATGTAACTCTGCAAAGGCCACTGCGTAATCACGATAGCCATCAGCAAATTGATCCATGTGCAGTCGGTCCAGAAGTTACAAAAGCTGTTTCTGAGCCCTTGTTTGTATCCACCAGCTTACGATGACATCAGACCTAAAGCATGCGGGACTTGAACTGACTTCAAAGACTAAACTGAGACCAGCTAGCGTAACGTTTTTCTTTTCTTGGTTCATGTTTTCCATTTGGCTCCCATATCCTGTTCTAGTTTGATGCTCCTTCTAGAATTTCACTCACAAACCTTATAGCTTTGGTTCGTCAAACACGCTGATTAATAATACTGCTGCGGAGGCCAAGGATTTTAGCAAACTCATGTCTCCTGCTTGGAAGAATTAAACATCTACTGTTGTTTTCCACCCATGTCTAATACCATATTGAACATACAGAGTGTGTCTTACACGGATGTCTAAATGCATTTAATCAACATACATTTGCAGGGGACTGTTGACACTGCAGTCTGTTGCCAATACAATTAGTCACCAAACAAGCCTTTTGATGCAACAGAAATAGATCTATTTTTCCTAATTATATTTTTTTCAAGTAAAAATGGGTCATAACTAGTGTGTCATCCAATGGCCTTATTATGGCTTTAAAGAACAGACAGTTGGACAGCCTCTGTGGAGACAACAGAGCTTAAACTTGTATTTGTTTTGCTGGCAGAAGCGATGTCTGGAAACAAGGCAGTAGCTTTATGTCGGCGGCATGGTGCAGCCATCATTTTAGTCAGGGTGACATAAGCCTAAAATTGCGTTCCTTCACTGACCAAGCCGGGCAGGGCCTTGCGATGCTACGGTGCTTGGCTGTGGTGAGGTTTCCCCTCCTCTGCGCTGTCCTAGTCTCATGTCAGTCGATGTCAGCTCAGGACTCCTGTGGGCTGTGTTCAGCTCAGCCTTGCAGTGGGTTTGAAGCTCTGCAAAGGCTGGTTGGTGAGTTTCATAAATTCTGAAAATGGTGGACTACAAGAAATCAGCTGAGCTTCAGCCTTCGGTCTCTTGGGACTCTAGCTGATGAAGAAGGAAAGATGAACCACTTAAAGAACTCAGTCCAGTGTGGGGACCTCACATTTGTGCTTAGCTGGCAAATGTCTTGTTGGATTTCTGCGCACTAAGACGACACACTGAAAAAACGCTTTGTGAGTCTATGTGGTGGGTGTAGTAAAGTTGCTTCTGCCTCCACGTTCAAAACACTGCTTGCCAGGCCCCTCACTACCGTGATTCTTACGACCTTCTGGGGTGTAAGTCTACCATCGGTAGGGACTGGCTGTCCAACACGAAGGAATGGCAAGCTGGTTTCAAAAACAAATTTTAGAAGTGTAACGAAAGGCTGGTGCACCTTATTTAAGATTATTGTCTTCATGACTTTAAAATATCTTTTCTAAGATGTTATGGTCTCGTTTTTCCAACATTTAATTGAAAATTATTTGAAAAATATAACTTAACAGGATTTCATTCCTTCGATAGATATGCTGGATTTTCACGTAAGTGCTAGAGACTGCGCCTCTGGTCCTCGTGTCTCCACAGAGCTATGCAATGGCACCTCCACGGCCTCCTGAGCAGCTATCGTAGTCTGCAGGGGTTTTGTTGTTGTTGTTGCTATTATTTATTTATTTTTTCATTTTTTAATCATATTTTTTATTTACATTTCAAATGTTATCCCCTTTCCTGGTTTCTCGTCCATAAACCCCCTATTCCATCCCTCCTCCCCTTCTATGGGGGTGCTCCCCTACCCATCCACCCATCCACACACCCCTTCCCAATTAGCTGCACTGACATTCCTCTGTAGTAGGGGGTCCAAGGGCTTATCCTCCCACTGGTGCGAAGCAAGGCAGAGACTGAAGAAAAGGCCATCCAGAGACTGCCCCTCCGGGGATCCATCACATATACATACAGTCACCAAATCCAGACACTATTGGGGATGCCAAGAAGTGCATGGTGGCAGGAGCCTGATATAGCTATCTCCTGAGAGGCTCTGCCAGAGCATGACAGATACAGAGGTGGATGCTCGCAGCCAACCATTGAACTGAGAACAGGGTCTCCAATGGGGAAGGTTAGAAAAAACTGAAGCTGAAGAGGTTTGCAATCCCATAGGAAGAGCAACAATATCAAGCAACCAGACACCCCAGAGCTCTTAGGGACTAAATCTCCAACCAAAGAGCACTCCTTGAGTGATGGCTCCAGCTGCATATGTAGCAGAGGACGGCCTTGTTGGGCATCAATGGGAGGAGAGGCCCTCGTCCTGCGAAGGCTGATGCCCCAGTGTAGGGGAATGCCAGGGTGTCAAGGAGGGAGGAAGTGGTTGGGTGGATTTGGGACCACCCCCATAGAAGCTGGGGAAGGGGGGGTGGTCCAGGGGGTTGCCGGAGGGGAATCCAGGAATGGGGATTACATTTGAAATGTCAGTGAAGAAAATATCCAATAAAAGAAAAAAATCTATACAATGAAAATGCTTTACAAATGTTGCTTTATCATTATTTTGTAATTTCTAGAATGCATTGCATTCTGATTTACCTGAAGACAAATTATATAATAGTATTCGTTTCCTTTTAATATGGAATTATATTTCTTATGTACAGTAATTATAATTATATCAAAAAGGTTAGGAAAAGATTAGACTTAAGGGTTTTTCCCCCCATCTTTATTAAATTAGGTGTTTCTTATTTCCATTTCAAATGTTATTCCCTTTCCCGGTTTCCAGGCCAACATCCTCCTAACCCCTCCCCCTCCCCTTCTATATGGGTGTTCCCCTCCCCATCCTCCCTCTCCTCAAGAATCCCGTTCACTGGGGGTCCAGCTTGGCAGGACCCAGGGCTTCCCCTTCCACTGGTGCTCTTACTAGGATATTCATTACTACCTATGAGGTTGGAGCCCAGGGTCAGTCCATGTATAGTCTTTGGGTAGTGGCTTAGTCCCTGGCAGCTCTGGTTGGTTGGCATTGTTGTTCATATGGGGTCTCAAGCCCCTTCAAGCTCTTCCAGTTCTTTCTCTGATTCCTTCAACGGGGGTCCCGTTCTCAGTTCAGTGGTTTGCTGCTGGCATTCGCCTATGTATTTGTCGTATTCTGGCTGTGTCTCTCAGGAGAGATCTACATCTGGCTCCTGTTTGTGTTTTCCTGGAATTCTTTCAGGGATTTTTGTGATTCCTCTTTATAGGCTTCTACTTGTCTATGTTTTCCTGCGTTTCTCTAAGGGAGTTCTTTATGTCTTTCTTAAAGTCCTCCATCATCATGATCAAATGTGATTTTAAATCTAGATTTTGCTTTTCTGGTGTGTTTGGATATTCAGTGTTTGCTTTGGTGGGAGAATTGGGCTCTGATGATGCCATGTAGTCTTGGTTTCTGTTGCTTGGGTTTCTGTGCTTGCCTCTCACCATCAGGTTGTCTCTGACGTTACCTTGTTTTGCTATTTCTGACAGTGGCTTGACTGTCCTATAGGCCTGTGTGTCAGGAGTGCTGTAGACCTGTTTTCCTGTTTTCTCTCAGCCAGTAATGGGGACAGAGTGTTCTGCTTTCAGGCGTGTAGTCTTTCCTGTCTACTCGTCTTCTTCAGCTGTTCCTGTGGGCAGGAACCAGAAGGGCCTGTCCCTACTTCTCCTGGGTCCCTGCGCATAGGGTGCCCAGATGGTGCTAGGCGTTTTCCTCTAGAGTCAGAAATGTGGGCAGAGAGTAGTCTCCTCTGGTTTCCCCAGTGTTTCTGCCCCTCTGATGGACTAGCTCTCCCTCCCATGGGATTTGGGTGCAGGGAGCTGTTTGACCGGGTTCTTTCAGATCCAGGCGCAGTCTGAACCACAGGACTCCTGCAGCTTGACTGCCCCATCTTCCTGTGCCCAGAGGCCATATAGAGTTTCCTCTTGGGCCAGGGATGTGGGCAAAGGTGGGCAGAAGAGGCAGTCTCTCCTGCCCTGCAGTCTCAGGATTGCCCACAGGACTGGGCGATCAGCTCTCTCTCCTACAGGGTTTAGGAGCAGGAGCTGTGGGCGGGATCAGCGAGGTTCGGGCACCAGCTAGAAACCCAGGTTTTTAACATGTCTGCCATTGGCAACAACGTTCTTATTTTACTAAAGACAGTTGAGGGAAAGGCCCAAAATGATAAAATTTGTTTGTAATCTTTTTCATGTTTTTATAAAAGTGACTGGCAGAACAAAGAACACCTAGATTTCTTTACTAAAAACTGATGATATTGATAATGATGGTTGTGGTAGACTGAATATAATTGGCCCCTTAGACCCAGAGGGAGTGGCACTATTAGGAGGTGTGACCTTGCTGGAGGAAGTGTGTCACAGTGGGGGCGGACTTTGAAGTTTCATATGCTGCAAGCTGTGCCACAAGCTATGCCACATGGGAAGGGTCCGTGCTCCAGACCCCACTGCTCCTGGAATGTTGCAGGGCTGTGAGTACTGGGCTTTGAAGGAAAAAATGGAGAAGATCAAAATTATTAAACACAAGTTTTCCTAAGTGTTTGATAGAAAAGGCTGATTTTCTTACATCTGTAAAGACAACTTAAAGATTTATTTATGTGTATGTGTGTGTATATGTGTGCGTCACGAGTGTGTGTGGTTGTCTATGGAGACCAAAAGAGGACATTGTGTCCTCTGGAGATAGAATTATAGGCAATTGTGAGCCACCCATTTTACCCATACTGGGAGCCACATTGGAGACTTCTGCAAGAGCAGCCACCACTCTTAATCACTGAAGTCCATTTTTCTTTCCAACCTCTACACAAATAACTTTAAAGGAATATTTAGTGATATAACCTAAAATAAGAATGTCTGGTTTGATGGTGCTTTCTTTACACAGTGGAGAAGGAAGGTGGTTATTTTGGTGAGTATCATGTCATTGACTTGTTTTTCTAAGTTACAAATGCCCCCCTTTTTGAGACACAGTTTCTCTGTGTAGCCCTGGTTGTCCAGAAACTCACTCTGTAGACTGAACTGGCCTGGAACTCAGATAACTGGCTGTCTTTGCCTCTTAAGGGCTAGGATTAAAGGCATCTGCCACTATGCCCAGGTACAAATGCCTTTGTTATTTCAAAGCCAGTATTGCTGCCTTCGGTCTGCACATCTCTGCACTGGTGAGTGTCTCCCTGTGATGTTAGCAGCACTGGCTACTGAGTGTCTTTGGGCTGTCTTCTGTGAGCGTCATCCTTGATACCTACGCTAGGAATTCACGTCTCCAGACTCGAGGGGAAACATACTTTCTTCTACAGCTCACAGTAACTACAGTCCAGTTCTGCGGAAATCTCCCAAGTGTCCAGGCTTATCAGAATACTGTCATCAGTTTTGTTAACAAAGCAGATCACACGGTCCTTAATCTGTATTATTCGATGCTGAAAAACATGTCAGTTTCTCCTGAGAATACACCTTAGTTTCTATAACACTAGGTCACTCAAGGCAGCCTTTCCAGCCTGCAGGTACCCAGACGCTTTCCTAGTAATATGTGTGGAGCAGCGCTCAATGAATAGGAACGAGCATTATTCTGGGACAAGCTCATTACACATTTGGTAAGAAAATGTCCAGGTCGAGTCTTACTGCTGTGAGCATGCATTAATGTTAACATGTGTTATAAAAACAGTATATCCCATTACCTTTGTGTGTGTGTGTGTGTGTGTGTGTGTGTGTGTGTGTGTGTGTGTGTGTGTGTGTGTGTGTGTGTGTGTGTGTTTCAAGACAGGGTTTCTCTGTGTCCTGGTGTTAGGGTCCAAGAATCGCTGAAGGATGACCCTAGACCCCAATAGTATGCAAAGGCAAAGAACATTTCTACTACAGAAACCACCAACATGTGGGGGTCAGCCATTTCTCACAATAGTGACAACCAGAGGTGCTTGCAGGCCCCTTTTTACACACTGCTGGGAGAATTTTCTAGAAGGGTTAGGTAACCTCTAATATGATTGGCTAGAAGTACAGCAGCAACATTAGTACAATTTTGATTGGTTGCTCTGTTGGTCTTATTAGTTTTGGCGAGGCCTTCAGCTAGATGCCCCAGAAACCATACTCAGGTCCAGTGTCAGGACCATCACTGATTAATGATCCACTGTTTGTGGCCCCCGAGGAACCTTGTTCATTTTCCTAGGAAACTGAAAGTTTCTCATTCTCAACATTTTTGGAGCTCTCATTGGCTGTCCTGGACTCTCTTTGTGGACCAGGCTGGCCTCAAACTTAGAGAATCTGTCTGCCTCTGTCTCCCAAGTGCTGGGACTAAAGGCGTGTGAAACCACTCCCAGCCTATCACTTCGTTTTGATCAAGGAAGGAGTTATGTCCCAAAATCATAGCGATTATGACTAATTCTCTAAGCAAATGAAATAAAGTAATCGCTGAGATGAACAAATGGTAATTTGTACCAGATGCACCCATGGGAGTCAAACAGCCCTCTGACTGGGGGGGGTGTGGATGATTATAGGAAAGATAGAAAAAAGGATGCAAAAGACAGAGAGGAGGGCTGCAGGTCATTACCACGCCAGCTGCAAGTGTTTCTCATGGCCTTTTCTTACTACCTTGCCACAGGAAGCCACAGGCTAACAGAAATAATTACTGAGATATACACATAAGACATTTGTTCCCATCCAAAAGACCCCCTCCCATTCCTTCCACCGAGGTCAATAGAATCTTCAGCACCTCCCCTTGAGCCTCAAGTGCATCTTCTCTTATCATCCCATGCCTCAGCAGGCTGAGAAATCTGCCAGCAGACCCTGACCTGCCTTGACTCTGCCTGACAGGCAGACTTTTCTCTCTTGTTTTTCCCTGCTTCAGAGAAGTGGCAAATGACTCCCAACAGTAATTATTTTCACATAACCTTATTTTGTGAGCTGCAGTATTAAATCTTGAGCTTAACAAAAATCTTTAGAGTCAATCCACCAGAATTTAGCCAATAAGAATTTAATTTTACAGCAAGTAAATGTCAGAGGTTAAGTTTATTGGGTGGTATTTGCACGTGTTTATGGCATTCTCAGTGCACTCTAAAAGATGACAGACAGTCCCTGTCCCAGTGAGACTCTGGCCTAAATGTATTCAGTTCACATATCTATACCAGGAGAGGACTGCCATTAACCATGGCGTTTCCAATGTACCTCACTGCCTAATGATCTACACATGGTATTCTCCAAAACCTGTGACTAAGGATGTACCTAGTATTCTAGCAAGGCCAATATGAATGAGGTCATCCTTGATGTCTTGAGGGTTTTGTTGTTGTTGCTGCTGCTGCTGTTGTTATTGTTGTTTTTTGATAGCATCTGTTGTGGCACTATTCCTGGGGGGGTGGAGAGATAAGAGCAGACATCTCCTCAGTCCAGATAGAGGATCAATAAGAGACCAAAATACCACCGAAGTCCAACTTGGAGAACTAATGGGTTTTATTGGAACAATTTATAGGAACATGGATGAGGGGTTACTTATAGGAGCAGAACTGATTCAAAGAGAGCTGACAGATCAAAAAAGCTGGGAACCTGGAACACAGATTACCTGCAGGCTTGACAGGTTGCAGAGAGTCCTTTCCCTGCAGGTCTATGCCTCTTGTGGGCAGCTCTGCTAACTCGGCATCATCCAGGCTGTATGGTCTGAACCTCCCCTAAGCAATTGGGCTTGTCTGAGAGTCTTCTTTATAGCTCTGCTTGTCTGAGAGGGTCTCTCCCTCAACAAGGAAAGAGGAACGTAGTGAATTTGGTTGGTTTCAGGGACTTCCTGAAGTTGAGTTGTTTATTTCCTATGTTAATGAGTTTCCATGAAGAAAGGAGTGTTTTACCTCTCCTGTTGTTTCACCTCCTTCTACGCATCCTGCCTAAAATATACTGTTATTTCACTTTCCTATTAAATCCTAGGTCTTAAGAAGTTTCCTTCCATGATGGAAGGTTTGAATTCAGAGGAAATTGTTACATGACAGCATCCTTGGAGCTTGCCTGGTCACTGACTTTTCAGAGATGCTAGTTTTGGTACCTGCGAAATCCTAATCAACTTGAGCTAGAGAGATGCACCCTACCCCCAATTAAGATCATTTGTTGCTCTTACAGGAGACCTGAGTTTGACTTCCTGTGGTACCTCACAACAGTTCCAGAAATCTGACATCCTCTTCTGGCCTACTCAGGCCCCAGACACATTCATGTGGTGTCCATACATGTGGCTAGGCAAAACAGTCATACACATAAACAATTAAAAATTTAAAAATAAAAAAGGAGACACCTCATCAACTCTTCTAGATTTCTTGATTTCAAAATTCATGGCGCAAGCTAGAGAAATGACTCAGTGGTTAAGAGCACTGACTGCTTTTCCCCAAGTACCTAGATTCAATTTCCAGCACCCACATGGTAGCTCACAACTGTCTGTAACTCCTGTTCTGGGGGATCTGACACCCTCACACAGACATACATGCAGTCGAAACACCAATGTACATAAAATAAAAATAAATAAATAATTTAAAAATAATAGGAGTCTGGTGGTGGCAGTGCTTGCCATTTATCCCAGCACTTAGGACCCAGGCAGGCTAAAACCTGCCTGTAATTCAGTTCCAGAGGAATTCAACACCTCAGGCTTCTGTGGACACCTGCATTCATGTACATCCACATATATGCACAGACACACTCATGCACGCTTAAAAAAATATAATAAAGGGGCTGGAGTGATGGCTCAGCTGTTAAGAGCACTGACTGCTCCTCCAGAAGTCCAGAGTTCAATTCCCAGCAACTACATAGTGGCTCACAACCATCTGTAATGGGATCTGATGCCCTCTTCTGGTGTATCTGAAGGCAGCTATATTAAAGAAATAATTATTTTAAAAAAAATTGTGTCACACAAAACATAATGGCATTCATTTTAGAAAGAGTGTGAAAGGGTTAGTTATGGTACTAGCTTGAGAGGTAGATTTCTGCTTTTCTCCAGCCTCTAAGAAGAGGTCAGACCACTGATATTGATCCTCTGATCCCAGCAAGGGCTGTCATCAGACTGGTTCTGTCTGATTAGAGTACTGAGTACTGTTCACAATCGTATCTATGTCCTCTCCAGTAGGAATGTGATATCTTTCCATGAGTAATTTTGAAGTTGCATGTGTTTGTTTATTGAGTAAGCATGCATACATCTTCTATTGCATACATAGAGGTCAGAGGACGACTTGTGGTCCTACCATGTGGGATCCAGGAATCACACTCAGGTCACCAGCCTTGGCAGCAAGTGCCTTTACTTGTTGAGCCCATTAAATATCTTTAATGTCTCCTCTAGGAAATAGGAACTTTTTCTTTTCTTTTCTTTTTCCTTTGTCTTTCTCTTGTGGTCTCATGGACAGGCTCTTAAGTATCAGTGGTTTTCACCAAGGGGAGAGGTCAGCTGATGATGCTTAAACTTACTAGCCTTTAACACAAATGAGGTATGTGACTTGGGCGTCTACTGACAGCTTGCGGAGGAACCACCAGGGTGGTATTTGGAGAAACAGGGAAGTGTGGCCAGTGGTATGAGCAACGTGGCTGATCTCCCAGAGCTGGAAGTCTGATGTCAACAAGTCAAGAGCTTATGAGACCATATTTTCATGCTATTGCACTAATGCGTGATGATGAAGTCTGTGAAGGTAGTCAGCTGAATAGATATAAATAGTTGGTTTTAGAAAGTGCAGTGATAGGGACACAGGAGAGCAGCGTTTTGCCTTCCTCACCTGCTTCTGGATGCTTCGAGTCCCATACAAGTCCTAGGACCCTTCCTCCTTCCCAACCCTGAAACGAAACATCCAGGAAAAGACCTAACCTAAGAATGATAAGAACAGAAGAAGGTATTGAGTCCCAGCTCCAACCTAAAAAGAGATGCCTATAAACATACAAGAACTTTATAGAACATCAACTAGAACTGACCAGAAATGAACCCCCCTGGCACATAATAATCAAAACATAAAATATATAGAACAAAGAAATAATATTAAAAGTGATAAGGGAAAAAAGCCAGATAACATACAAAGGCAGACCTATCAGACTCAAACCTAACTTCTCAACAGAGACTGTAAAAGCTAAAAGGGTCTAGATAAATATCCTGGAACCTCTAAAAAACCATAGATGCCTACCTAGACTACTATACATAACAAACTATCAATCACCATAGAAGGAGAAAATAAGATATTTGAAGACAAAACCAAATTTAAACAATATCTATCTACAAATCCAGCCCTACAGAAAATACTAAAAGGAAAACTCTAAACCAAGAAGGTTAACTACACACAAGAAAACACAGGGAATAATAATTTCACACTAGTAACAAAATAAGGGAAGCACACACACACACACACACACACACATACACACACTCATCAAAATAAGAGGAAATAACAATCACTGGTCATTAATATCTTCCAACATCAATGGACTCAATCAATTCCCCAATAAAAAGACTATATATTTAACAGAATGGACATGAAAACAGGATTCATCATACTGCTGCATACAAGAAACCCACCTCAGCCATAGAGATAGACATTACATCAGAGTAAGGGGCTGCAAAAAAGATTTCCAAGCAAGTGCACCCAGGAAGCAAACTGAAATAGCCATTCTAATATCTAATTAAATAGACTTTCAACTGAAAACAAAGAGACAGGGAAGGACACTTCATATTCATCAAAGGAAAAATCTACCAAGATGATAGCTCAATTCTGAACATCTACACCCCAAACACAAGGGCACACACATCCATGAACGAGACATTGCTAAAGCTTAAATTGCACATCAAACCCCACACATTAATAGTTGGAGACTTCTACACCCCACTCTCACCAATTGACAGGGCATTCATACAAAAACTAAACAGAGAAACAGTGAAACTAATAGAGATTATGAATTAAATGGACATAGCAGAAATCTATAGAATATTTCACCTACACACAAAGAATATACCTTCTTCTTAGCACCTCAAGGATCCTTCTCCAAAATTGACCATATAGTCAGTCACAAAGCAAGCCTCAAAGGATACCAAAAATTGAAATAATGCCTTGTATCTTATCAGACCACATGAATTAGAACTGAACTTCAACAACAACAGAAACACAGGGAAGCCTATAAACTCATGGAAATTGAACAACTCTCTACTCAGTGATGTCTGGATCATGAGAGACTTTTTTCTTTCTTTCTTCCTTTCTTTTTTTTCTTTCTTTTTTCTCTTTTGAAGCTTTTTAGTTTATTTTATCCTCTCAGAAATTCGCCTATCACAGCAGAACATCGAGTCACTGAAGAGCTACTCCTTTGGCTTTTTGCCAGCACCAACATTAGCCTTTGCAGTCCCCTGACCTTCTTCATTCTGTTCTTGCGTTCCTTTTGCTGTCTGCAGGAGGTCCCTTTCTTCTCATAAAGGCCGTGTCCTGCAAGTCTGTGTTGAGGCTCATTCTTCTTTGCATCATCTAAAGAGTCATAGATCAGGCCAAAGCCAGTTGTCTTGCCACCACCCAAGTGGGTTCTGAATCCAAATACAAAGATGACATCTGGGGTGGTTTTGTACATCTTGGTCAACTTTTCCAGAATTTCTGTCTTTGGTACGGTGGCCTTCCCAGGATGAAGGACATCAATGACCATCTATTTCCTCTGAAGCAGATGGTTTGTCACGAACTTCCTGGTCCGGATGATTATCGTGTCATTTATGATGGCTACAGTGCCAGAGCTGTAGAGGAAAAGAGGGAAATAAAGACTTTCTAGAATTCAATGAATATGAAGGCACAACATATCCAAACTTGTGAGACATAATGAAAACAGTGAAAAGAGGAAAGTTCATAGCACTAAGTGCCTCCGTAAGGAAATTAGAAAGACCTCACGCTAGCAACTTAAAAATACACCTGAAAGCTCTAGAAAAAAAAGAATCAAGCACACCAGAAAGGAGTAAAAGGCAGGAAATAATCAAAATCAGGGCTGAAATCAATCAGTTAGAAACAAAGAAAACAACACAAAGAATCAACAAAACCAAGAGCAAAGTCTTTGATAAAATCAACAAGATAGATAAACCTTAGCCAAACTAACCAGGAGACAGAGAGACAGTGTCCAAATAAACAAAATCAGAAATGAAAAGGGAAACATAACAACTGACATTGAGGAAATTCAAAGAATCATTAGGTCTTACTTCAAAAATAGGAAAATAAAAAAGGAAAATTTTAATGAAATAGACAATTTTCAGATACCACTTATCAAAGTTAAATCAAGATCAGGTAAATGATTTATCCAGTCACACAACCCCTAAAAAAAAATAGAAGCATTAAAAATCTCCCAACCAAAAAAGGCCCAGGGTTTAGTGCAGACTTTCAAAGAAGAGGTAATTCCAATACTCCTTAAACTATTTCACAAAGTAAAAAACAGAAGAAACGATGTCAAACTCATTCTATGAAGCCACAGTCACTCTGATACATACACCACACAAAGACATAACAAGGAAAGAGAACTTCAGACCAATTCCAACTATGAACATTAATGAAAAAATAATCAATAAAATACTTGCAAACTGAATCCAAGAACACATCAAAGACATCATCCATCAAGATCAAGTAAGCATCATCCCAAGGATGCATGGGTAGTTCAATATATGACAATCCATCAACATAAACCACCATATAAACAAACTGAAAGAAAAAAACCATATGATTATTTCATTAGATGCTGATAAAGCCTTTGATAAAACTAACAGAGAAATCAGGGATGCAGGGCAAATTTATAAACTTAACCAAAGCAACATACAGCAAGTCAATAGCCAACATCAAACTAAATGGAGAGAAACTTAAAGCATTTCCACTAAAATTAGGGACAAGGCAAGGCTTCGCACTCTCTCCTTATCTATTTAATACACTACTTAAAGTTCTACCCAGAGCAATTAAACAACAAAAGGCGATCAAGGGAATACAAATTGGAAAGGAAGAAGTCAAAATATTGCTTTTTGTGGATGATATGCTATATGTAAGCAAGCCCCAAAATTCTACCTGGGAACTTCTACAGCTGATAAACACCTTCAGCAAAGTGGCTGGATGTAAAGTTAACTCAAAGAAATCAGTAGTCCTTCTCTATACAAATGATAAAATGGGTCGAAAAGAAACTGGGGAAACAACCCTTACAACATAGCCATGAATAATATAAAATACCTTGGTGTGACTCCAACCAAGCAAATGAAAGAGCTGTATGACAAGAATTTCAGGTTCTTCAAGAAAGAAATTGAAGAAGATCTCAGAAGATGGAAAGACCTCCCACGCTCATGCATAGGTAGGATTGACATAGTGAAAATGGCCATCTTACCAAAAGCAATGTACAGATTCAATGCAATCCCTATCAAAATTCCAACACAATTTCTATAGACCTTGAAAGAGCAATTCTTAATTTCATATGAAAAACAAAAAGCCTAGGATAGCAAAAAACAATCCTGAACAATAAAAGAACTTCAGGAGAAATCACCATCCCTGACTTCAAGCTGTACTACAGAGCAATCGTGATTTTTTAAAAACTGTGTGTTATTTGTACAGAAACTGACACATTGATCAATGGAATTGAATCAAAGATCCAGAAATAAACCCCCACACCTGTGGACACTTAATTTTTGATAAAGAACCAAAAACCACACAGTGGGAAAATAAAAGCATCCTCACAAATGGTGCTGGTCTAACTGGACGTCTACATGTAGAAGAATGCAAATAATCCATACTTATCACTATGCAAAAAACTCAAGTCCAAGTGAATCAAGGAGTTCAACATAAAGCCAGATACACCTAATCAAATAGAAGAGAAAATGGGAAGTAACCTTGAATGCATTGGTACAGGAGACGACTTCCTGAACCTAACACTAGTGACTCAGGCTCTAAGGTTAACAATAGGTAAATGGGACCTCATGAAACTGAAAAGCTTTTGTAAGGCAAAAGACACCGTCAATAGGACAAATCAACAGCCCACAGATTGGTAAAGGACCTTCACCAATTCTACATCTGACAGAGGGCTAATATCCAAAATTTATAAAGAACTCAAGACGTTAGACACCAACGATCCACACGGCCCAATTTTTAAAATGGGGCACAGGACTTAACAGAGAATTCTCACAGAGAAATCTCAAATGGCTGAGAAGCACTTAAAGAAATAGTCAATGTCCTTAGTCATCAGTGAATTGCAAATCAAAACTGTAGTGAGTTTGGTCTGATGTTGCTTGTATTCTTATGTTAATTTGAGTCCCCAAAATTGTTTGTACCAGAGTCTGCACATCCACTTGTAAGACACTGAGGGACCCTGCCCCCAGCTGTTTCTGATTGGCAAATAAAGATGCTAGCAGTTAATGGCTGGGCAGGGTAAACAGGGGTGAGATTAGGATTTTCCCAGCCCTGGGACTGAGAAGGAGGAGAAAGAGGTCCGCCATGGCAGGGGAGTATGGAGGAGAGAAGAGTTACCATGCATCTCCAGGACTAGCTGAAGGCCTGGGATGGGATAAGATATGGGGAGTGTATTGGGGTGACTCTAGCTGAGAGTCCTACCAGAGGGGGATATATAGAGTGAAGTGGCCACCTCTGATAGCCAGGTAAGAGGGAGGGGGACATCAATCTACCCACAAAACCTTCAACCAAAAATGTGCGTTGCCTATGAGATGTGCAGATGGAACAGAGACTGAGGGAACAGCCAATCAGTGACTGCCCAAACTTGAGACCTATCCCATGTGAGAGAGCTAACAGCCCCTGACACTATTAATGATGCTCTGCTATGCTTGCAGATAGGAGCCTAGCATAACTGTCTCCAGAGAGGCTTCATCCAGCATAGGATGGAGACACATGCATAGATCTACAGTCAAACATCAGGTGGAACTTGGGGGATCTTGTGGAAGAGTGAGTGACAGAATTGAGCAAGCCAAAGGGGTCAAGGACACCACAAGAAGACCTACAGAGTCAACTCACCTGGGCCCTCAGGGACTCACAGAGACTGGGCCATCAACCAGGGAGCATGCAGGGGCTGGACCTAAATATAACAACGTGCAGCTTGGTATTCGTGTGGGTCTCCTAATAATTGGAGTTGGGGTTGTCTTTGACTTCATTGCCTGCCATTGGATCCCCTTCCACTAGCTGGCCTGCCTGGGGGGCCTCAGTGGGAAAGGATGCACTTAATCCTGCTGTGACTAGATGTCCCAGAGCAGGGTGGTATCCAAGGTGGGGACTTTGCCTTCTCTGAGGAGAGGGGAGGGGCAGTGCAGGAGGAAGGATTTGTTAGAGACCTGGAGGAGAAAAGGGAGGGGGCTGTGATCATGATATAAAGTGAATAAAAATAAATAAATTATTAGAACTCCCCAAAAGATGTATTTATTCTTTCATTTTATTATACAAGGATAATCTTTACACAATGCACAATAACATTATGCCTTAAAACTTTTGTCTTAGCCAGTGTTCTATTGCTGTGAAGAGACAACACAACTATGGCAGCTCAAACCATTTACTGGGGCTTGCTTACAGGCTCAGGAGTGTGGTCTGTACTCAGCATAGCGGGAAGCATGGTGAACACAGGCATGGTGCTGGAGAAGGAGCCAAGATTTCTACGTCCAAATCTACAGGACTGGCTTGGGCATTTGAAACCTGAAGTCCCACCCCAATGACACTTCCTCCAACAAGACCACTCCTACTCCAATAAAACCACACATCCTAATCTTTTCAAACATTGCCATGCTCTATGAGCATATAGGGGCCATTTTCATTCAAACCACCACAGAGTCCAAAGTCTGAGTCCCAACCTCATTGTTTTGTTGATAAAGTTTTATTGGAAAACACAGTTATTTGTCTTTGGACTACGAGTACTTCACAATACAATGGCAGAGTTGAGTAGTGCAAGCAGACACTTCCCACGCTTCTCACTTACATAGTTTATCAGCTCTCCTTGGATTATTTCACGGCAAATAATCAATGTCAAGTTTCAAACCTGGACAAGTCACCGAGGTGTCTATTTAACATTTCAAAGCGGACCTGGACTCTAGGTTCTCCCAGCATCCCTCTGTCCTGCCCGTTACGGGGTACAGCTGGCATATCTGGCCCCCTTCCTTGAACTCTCTAGTCAGCTACTCTCCCCGCAGAGGCTCTTACCGAGATAACGCAGACACTTTGGTCACCTGCTCTCTTCTGCTCTTTGGCCCCCTCGGTACTCTGGCCTCCTGGCCGCTGTGCTTGGTTTTCCTCTCTCCCCATGGTTCTCGGCTCGTCTCATGGCGTCCATTCTCAACCATTCGAGGTTCCCAGCAGCCTCCACCCCAGCCTGTGCCATTTCTCATGTGGAGAAACATGGGCTGGGGCGCCTATCTCGGGCTGTGTTTTGTCTCCCCTGAGTGGCACGTCGGTGTCCCATGAGCTCGCACCCCGATGGGGAGAAAGGTATGTAGCCTAGCACCCCTGCCATTTTGCCTCCCCAAGTGGCATCTCCCCAGTGGCAAAGCAAAATGCAGAACCACATTCTGCCATAACTAGAAGTAGTCATGTCCCTTCCTTTCCTTTTTATTTCTTTTTTTATTCACTCATCAGCATATCATTTGATATATATATATATATTATAAATGCCATTGTCTTTCTTAAAAAAAATTAGTATAAACCCCTTAATGTTATCAAATAACTGTTAGGTCCAAGTGGGCTCCCAAAAATGGTGGTGTCCCTGACAATGTCCCAGGTACCAGCGGGGCTCAGCTCAGGCTGGACTATGACCTGGCACACAGGATTGCTATTGTGTAAACAAAAACCTAAACTCAGGATTTCTCAGAGACCCTGCAAAGGGTTTCTGTTTGTCAGGAAAAGCCGTTACGTTCCTTTTCTGCCTTCAATGGCCAGCTACCTCTGGCAAAGGACAACTAGCCCTGATTAACACAAAGCCTGCAGTAGATCAAAGCCCCCAGCTAAGTCCCAGGCTTTTCCACCTATGCCTCTCCTCCCACTGCTCTGTCCCCCTAAACCCGACAAGACATTTCCTGTACCCACACCCACACCCACTCCAAGCCCCAAGACAGCCGGCAGCTTGATTTTCCAAATGAAGTGCTTTTCTACCCACAGAGTGCTCTAGCTGGGTGGTTTCACTGCACCACACTTACAGGGACCAATCCCTGCTCACATTTCTGTTCATTTCCAGGTCTCTGTAGTTTTCTTGTTTCCTTTGTTCAGGGGTGTTTTCTAAGGTTTTATATTTTATTTTATTGACATCCCGATCAGTATTTCCTCTCCCTCCTCTTCTCCCCATCCCCATGATCCCCATCCAGTCTTCCATTTCTCTTCAGAAAAGGGCAGGCCTCCGGTGGATATCAACCAGCCATGGCATATTAAGGTGCAGTGACCAGGCGCCCGGCCTCATTAAGGCTAGACAGGGCAGCCCAGTGGGGGAAGGGTCTCAAAGGCAGGCAACAGGGCTGGAGGCAGCCCCTGCTCCCACTGTTAGGAGTCCCTGGAGAAGACCAAGCTACACACCTGTAACATATATGCAGAGACCCTAGGTCAGACCCATGCAGGCTCCCTGGTTGGCAGTTCAGTCGTTGCGAGCCCCTGTGGGCTCAGGTTAGTTGATTCTGTGCTTTTCTTGTGGTGTCCTTGATCCCTCAGGCTCAAACTCCTGCAGAAAATGGGGACCTTGGGATTCCCTAAGCTCTGCTTAGTGTTTGGGGTTTTTAAAAGATATATTTTAGTAGTTGTCATTCTTTTTTTTTTTTTTTTTTTTGAGCTGAGGACCGAACCTAGAGCCTTGCGCTTGCTAGGCAAGCACTCTACCACTGAGCCAAGAGCCAAGTCCCCAACCCTAAGTAGTTGTGATTCTTGACGTGGTCCTGGATGTTAAAAAATCATTGTGTGTGTTATGTGCCAACATACATACCATCTTGTTGCCCACCTACTTGCCTTTCAATCTGTTGGTTTCTTTGCATCATTTTCTCTCTCCCTTTTTGGTACTTATGGTAGTTTGAATAAAAATGGCCCATATATTTGAGTGCTTAGTCACCAGGGAGTGTGCTATTTGAATGGATTAGATATGGTCTTGTTGTGCTTCACTGGGCTTCGAGGTTTCAAAAGCTCATGCCAGACCAGGTCTCTGTCTGTCTCCCTGTCTCTCCCTGTCTCTCTCTGTCTCTCCCCCTCCCCCTTCTGCTGTGGCTCAGGATGTAAAATTCTCAGTTCCTCCTTCAGCACCATACCTGCCACCCTGCTCTCCACCTGACGAAAATGGACTCAGAGTCTAACCTGCAAGCAAGCCCTCAGTTAGACGCTGTATTTTATAGAGTTGAGTTGATTGTTGTGGTGTAAGCTTGGCCCAGGGAGTGGCACTATTAGGAGGTGTGGCCTTGTTGGAGTAAGTGTGTCACTCTGGGGGTGGGCTTTGAGACACTACTCCTAACCACATGGGAGCCAGTCTTCTCCTAGGGGCCTTCAGATGGAGATGTAGAACTCTCAGCTCCTCCTGCACCATGCCTGTCTGGATGCTGCCATGCTCCCACCTTGGTAATACTGATGGAACCTCTGAACCTGTAAGCCAGCTCCAATTAAATGTTGTCCTTATAAGAGTTGGAGTACACATGGAGGGACCCATGGCTCCAGGTGCATATGTAGCAGAGGATGGCATTGTCCAGCATCAGTAGGAGGAAAAGCCCTTGGTCCTGTGAAGGCTCGTTTCCCCAGTGTAGGGGAATGTCAGGGTGTTAAGGTGGGAGTGAGTGGGTGGGAGTGGGAGCGTCTTCATAGAAGCAGGGGGAGAGGGAGTGTGTATGGGAGAGGGAGGAAAGGAGATAACACTTGAAATGTAAATATATAAAATATCCAAGAAAAACAACAACAACAACAAAAAGAGTTGCCTTGGTCATGGTGTCTGTTCAGAGCAGTAAAACCCTAAGACAGTCATGATGTCTCTTCACAGCAATAGAACAGTGACTAAGACAGGTAGGAACCCCATGCAAGCCCCTTCTCTAAGAGGAAAATGGCTAATCTATAAGGGCACTTATAGATGCTTCGTTTGCTCATTTAACTTCTCATTTTCAGAAATGATAAGAGTCTAAAAGACTGTTGCTTCCTCTGCTTCCTTCGCTCAAAGAATGTCTCATTGTTAGAAGATATAAGATGTATTTACTTGTTTGCCCATGAGCTAAGCAAAGAGTCATCCCTGCAGAAGTGTGTGTTTCATGAGGCCAAACACATTCACATTGTTCTCTAATGGGTTGGGCAACGCTTGGCATGTGAGTTTTGTTTTCTGTCTGTTGAATACACAAATGACCTCAAACTGATCTCCTTCTTACCTTTATTTATTTCTATGTCGTCTCAGTACTAAGTTCTAGGCTCTGGTGTTGGTGCTCCAGACTAACAAAATCCCTAGCTACTAGAGCTGGGGGATGGGTTGCATGGGTCTTCTCTTTCCTACGAGGGCTAGTGCAGGTCCAGGAGCCCAGTGGTTGTTCTGTGAGTACTGTGAATGAAAGCGGTCATTCAGCTACATGATTCTTAAAAATGAAGTTGAAGTCACACACAGTTCCAGAGAAGATGGCAGGTCACTGAAAAAGGAAGGTGGAAAGTGTGTCTGTTCATCCTTATACATTAATGAACAAGGTCCTTTTGAAAATTTTACTGGGGGCCCCACATTATAATGTTTTAAAATGTGTATGGGCGTTTTGCTAGTGTGTGTGTCTGTGCACCATGTGTATGCAGTGTCTGTAGACTCCAGAAGGGGACTCTGGAGTTACAGAGGGCTGTGGGTTACCGCGGAAGTCTTGAGAATCGAACCTATGTTCTCTGCAAGAACAGTAAGTGCTCCTAACCCCTAAACCATCTCCCCACCCCAGGGCGCCAGATTTTAAACGCAGCACAGTGTCAGTGCGACTATGCATTCCTCTAACAACTGTGTAAACCATGTCCTGTTGGCACACAGTGACTGTCTACCCTGCAGAACATCTGGTAACTAAAGATACCCATGTTTATTGGATTTGATTAGTTCATCATGTCCATAAATTAAAATAAACATAAGTTCAAAGTAGGATTCTGAAGTAACTACCAAGAGATCCGTTTTTTTTCTAGTCAATTAAAAGGTCGTTATCAAGTGTCCTATCTTAGATAATTTATATCTCTTGGCTTTATTGTATCCTCTTGGAAATTAAAGATACTATTTCTTCCTCCTCCTCTTGGTTCCTTTTATTCTGACCTAGTAAACTTTGATTCTTTTGCTCTTTCTGTCTGCTTAATGCAGCTAAGTTTTACACAACTCCTACATTTAATGGCTTCATTTCATAAGGACCTTTATCAAGCTGGAACATCTTGCATGGCTTCTGTGATTGATAGCATACTGACCTGGAAAAGTGGTTTTAATTACTAGCTCTGAAAAGCCCAAAGGAACCGCAGACCTCACCGCGGTGAGGCTGGACCACCTCTTGTTTTTCTAAATAGGGCCTAGGAGGGTGTATCTGTCCAGTGAGAGCAAACCAAGGAGTATGCAATAGCCCACCGATGGGGAGAGTGTCCTCCTGGCTGCTTGGGATGACACTCCCAACAAGAACACAAAGTATACAAAAGGCACCCAATAAATCATCATCATTGGCCAATGAAGGCTGCCAGTGAGGCAGATTTACTTTTCTTTCTTTTTTAAGACATGCAATGGGCTTTCAGGTACTTATAAAAACCAGAAGAGAATGGTGTGATGTTACAGGAGAGTGTCCACTGCCTGACGTGGGTGCTGGGAACCAAATTCTGCTCCTCTGCAAGAGCAGCGAGTGTTCTTAACCACTGAGCACCTCCTCAGCACTCAGTTTGTGGTTTTGGAGTTCTTATGCACCAGGAGATTCCTAGAACCTGGAACTCTTCCCCGTTTACTTCTGCCGCCTCCCTACCCTAAATTCTCAAGTCGCTCTCAGAAAACAGATCCACACTCTTCTCATGTGATCTGCAAGAGGTTTCAATGAGAGTGTGCACGCTTTGCAAACTCCTAGTGCTGCCTGGGGTTTATAAGTATAGGAGGCAGTGACTTAGCCCTTTTGGGAGCAAGAGAACTTTGTCTCTGATCCACATTCAAGCTTTAGCGAAGTTCTGTGTCCCAACAGGAATGTTGGGAGAGCTGATGTCTCAAGCCCTCGACACCTAAAGTTGCCTGTGGTAGTATGAACAAAAATGGCCCCCATAGGCCCATAGGAAGTGGCAGTGTTAGGAGGTGTGGCCTTGTGGGAGTAGGTGTGGCCTTGTGGGAGGAAGTGCACATCATAACTAACATACCATAACTAACATAAGGGGTAGGCTTTGAGTCTCAGAAGTTCAAACCAATTCTTTCTCCTGATGCCTGTAGATCCAGATGTAGAATTCTCAAGTCCCTCTTCAGCACCAAGTCTGCCTGCTTGCCATCATTCTTCCTGCCACAGTGATGATGGACTACGCCTCTGAAACTGCAGGCCAAACTCAAATGCTTTCCTTTATAAGATTTGCCCTGGTCACAGTGTCTCTTGACAGCAATAAAAGCCAAATGAAGACAGTGCCAAAACATTCAGGGTTCCTCAGATCCATAGCTGCAGATCTTGTGAGCAAAAGGCAGGCTCTATCTCAAGACTTAGGGCCGCTGCTTTACAACTCCTCTGGAGGCCAGAGCTAGGCCATGGAAGAGCTCTGTCCAGTGTAGAGCTCCAAACTTTTGTCTTGTCTTTAACCTAGAAGATAACATGACATCCACCGTAACGTAATTGCAGTGTTCCAGAAGCCCTTGCTTGTTACTGCCTTGCATTTACTTTATGTTGTAGCCTCCACACAACATGAGCACCTAACTGTGCACCTTTTAGATAGGGGAAGCTCAGTCTGCCATTGGATCCTCTCTATTGATGCTACAAAGTTCCTGAACAAATCCACTTAAAAGACGGAGAAATTAACTTAGGCTAATGGTCAGATGTCAATCCATGACCAGCTGGCTCTGATGCTTTGGGGCCTGTGGTGAGGTGGTACACACTCTTGGTTTCCAACTTGACTATATCTGGAATTAACTAGAATGCAAAACTGGAGGCCACACCAGTGAGGAAGTTTTGATTCATTTGAAGTAGGAAGACCCACTTCTAGACTAGATCTAGGTGGGGAGACACATCTGTAATCTGGGCCACCCTTCTGTTGGAAGCCCAACATGGAATAAGAAAGGTGCTGTTCTTTGCCTGCTTGTCCTCACCTCAATAGCAAGTCCATTCCTTCATTGGCACTACAGTCTACATTTTGGAGATCCAGCATATACTGAAACACCCAACCTGTGGGCTGAGAAACTACCTGGTTCTTGGACTTTCCAGTCCCAGCTGGTAATTGTTGGATTAGCTGGACTGCATCTAAGTCACCCAATAAATTCCAAATATAGAAAGAGATAGAGGGGCTGGAGAGATGGCTCAGAGGTTAAGAGCACTGATTGCTCTTCCGGAGGTCCTGAGTTCAATTCCCAGCAACCACATGGTGGTGTACAACCATCTGTAATGGGATCTGGTGCCCTCTTCTGGAGTGTGAAGACAGCTACAGTGTACTCACGTACATAAATAAATCTTTTTTAAAAAGAAAGAGAGATAGATAGATATGGAGACTCATTCTGTTACTTTGTAGATCCCTGACAAATACACCATGACAGAGAATACGCAGTTGAGGACACAAGGGTCCCAATAGCCCCCTCAAGGCTCAATGCCCCCTGTTTCCTTCTCGTCCTCACTTCCTATAGGTTCTATCCCATTCCAATAGTGCCACAGGCTGGTAACCAAGCCTTTAATCTACGGTCTTTGGGCACATACACATTTTGTTCTAATTTGCTTTCTGCTGTGATAAACTATGTCTAAAAGCAACTTGTAGGTGGAAAGTAATTATTTGGTTTGCATTTCCAGGTCACAATCCATCACTGAGAAAAATCAGCACAAGCACTATAGGCAGGAACCTGGAGGCAGGACCCAGGGAGGAATTCCATTTGCTGGCCTGAGTTCTGGCTTGTGTGCAGCTTGCTGTGCCTGCAGTGCAGGGGAACCTGTTCTAGGGTAGCTGCTGCCCTAAGTGGTCTGGATGCTCCTGTATCAATTAAGAATCAAAACAATCGGGGTTGGGGATTTAGCTCAGTGGTAGAGCGCTTGCCTAGCAAGCGCAAGACCCTGGGTTCAGTCCCCAGCTCTGAAAAAAAGAAAAGAAAAAAAAAAGAATCAAAACAATCTTCTCAGACATGCCAATATGATCTAGGAAATTCCTCAGTCGATGCTTTCCTCTCAGATGACTCCAGGTTCTTGCAAGTTAACTATTAAAACTAACTAGAACAAGTTTCAAACATCCTCTGTCTTAGTATTCTATTGCTGTGAAGACACCCCATGATCATGGCGACTCTTATAAAAGAAAACATTTCATTGGTGTAGCTTAGCGTTTCAGAGGTTTAGTTCATTATCGTCATGGTGGGAAGCATGGTAGACACGGTGCTGGAGGAGCTGGGAGTTCTACCCAGGACTGGCTGGTGTTGTGGGTCAATTTGACACAAGCTGGAGTTACCACAGAAAAAGGAGCCTCAGTTGTGGAAATGTCTTCATGAGATCCAGCTGTAAGGCACTTTCTCAACTAGTGATCTGGGGGGGAGGACCCAGCCTACTGTGGGTGGTGCCATCCCTGAGCTGGTGGTCTTGGGTTCTATAGGAAAGCAAGCTGAGCAAGCCAGGGGAAGCAAGCCAGTAACATCCCTCCATGGCCTCTGCCTCAGCTCCTGCTTCCTGACCTGCTTGAGTTCCAGGTCTGACTTCCTTGGTGATGAACAGCAATGTGATCGTGTAAGCTGAATAAACCCTTTCCTCCCCAACTTGCTTCTTGGTCATGGTGTTTGTACAGGAATAGAAACCCTGACTAAGACATACCTCTTGAGCATATGAGACCCTCACATTGACTCATTTCTTTCAACAAGGCCACATCTCCTAATAGTGCCACTCCTTGTGGGCTTTTGGGGGCCATTTTCCTTCAACTCCCAATCCCCATAACTCTTAGTGGGCTAACACACCATATAACCCTTCTTATAAGATGGGCTCTCAACACAGACCAGCATGAGGCTTCTACTCAGTCTCTTAAAGCAAGGCTCTCATCTCAATCAATATGCCTATCAAAACAGTGGTGGAGTAAAGAGAACACAGCAAGCCACAGGCTTGTAAAGTCTCTTATCAGAAATGATGCACGGCACCTCCACTCAGTTCATCAGTCAAGTCATATGCAGCTCTAAGTGTAAAGAGAGAAGAAGAGGTTGGGGATGTACCTTAGAGAATTCTTTTGCCTAGCATTCATGAAGTACAAGGTTTGTTCCCAACACCACACAAAAAGGAGGTGAGGAACAGAGATATACCCTATGGTACACCCAAGAGGAAAACGGAAGTATTTGTTATGTGGTACTAATTATGACCACAACTCTTGTGGAAGGCAACACCCATCCACAAATTCTCTGTCCTAACTCGTGGATTACATTACATGGCAAAGGGAAGCAGAGCTTTCTGTGGGATTGGATGATGTTAAATAGGGAGACAGCCTATCCATTAGAATAAATGTGGTCTTTTCCCCCAATTATAATACAAACTTTTATTTATATACAGGGTGAGGGACACTATTGCATAAACACTTCTCTTCAGGTGTGGCCTCTAGAGCCACAGTTTTGAATGCTTAGCTTTATAAGGAAGTCCTACCATAAACTCTTACCTTTGCTTAAACCGAGCGACCACATCTGGGTCTAGTAGGTTTATCCCATCCAGTTGGTTTCCAAGAGTAATCCAGTTGGGCTGCACATTGGAGATGCTCAAGAGACTAATTCTTAATTTTCAGAAAGGATATCAAAGGAATGATAAGCAACTTTGCTTGACTGCCTCAAAATTTGTGGCACATCTTATTAACCAAAATGTGGCACATGAGGTTCTGTGCCTGGAGATGCTCACTTTGCTGCTAGAGAGACCAACAGATGACAGTGTTGAAGTAGCTGATGGCTTCCTTAGGGAGTGCGATCTCCATTAGCCTCAGGTGTCACGAAGGGGAATCAATGCAATCTTTGATGCCTGCGAAACAGTCTACATGAGGTCAACAAAAGAGTTCAGTACATGATTGAAGTGATGTTTGCTGTACGAAAGATGGATTCAAGGGCCACCCTGTTATTCTGGAAGGACTTGATTTAGTGGAAGAGGACGGTCAGTTTACAAAAATGCTCCCCTTGGAGGACAACTACAATCCAGAAGATGTTAATGTTTTCAAGATGGATCCTAATTTTATGGAGAATGGAGAGAAGTACAAGGTTACTAAAAAAGAAATCCTTGATGAAGGAGACAGTGATTCAAACACAGACCAAGAAGTTGGAACTAGTGAAGATGAGGAGGAGTAAGGGGAGGAAGAAGAGGAAAAAGGACAAAAAGTAACTATTCATGACAAGACAGAAATCAACCTACTCTCGTTTCATCGTACAATATATCTTGCCATTCAGTCAAGTTTAGATTTTGAAGAATGAGCACACAAGTTGCTGAAAATGGAGTTTGTTGAGAGCCAAAGAAAAGAACTCTGCAACATGATACTTGATTGCTGGACCCAACAAAGGACCGATGAGAAACTTTTTGGCTTGTTAGCCGGGCGGTTTTGTATGCTGAAAAAAATACATGGAATCATTTGAAAGTGTATTCAAGGAACAGTACAACACCATCCATCCATTAGAGACAAACAAATTGAGAAATGTTGCTAAGCTGTTGGCTTACCTTTTATACACAAAGTCAATTCCATGGAGTGTTCTCCAATGTACAAAGCTGAGTGAAGAGACGATGACATCGTCTAGTAGGGCTTTTGTCAAGGTCTTCCAGGAAGTGTGTGAATGCATGGGTCTTCCTAAACTGAGTGTGAGGTTAAAGGATGGAACTCTTCAGCCATTCTTTGAAGGACTCTTACCCCGCGAGACAACCCACGCAATACCCAGTTTGCTATCAACTTCTCCACTTCTGTAAGTCTCAGAAGACAGATGAACTGTGAGAACATCTGAAAAATATGCCCAAGGTCATCATAACCCAGAAACCATAAGCTGAGCAAAAGAAACTGGCCCTGACATCTTCATCTTCAGAGTCTTCCTGGGCATCTGATCCCTCTGACTCAGATTCTGACAGCAGCGAGAGCAGCTCAGAGTCCTCCAGTGAAGCAAGTGACTCCTCCCCCTGCAGCAGTCAGAGCTCTGCCTCAGCTAAAGGTAGAAGAAAAAAGAGCCACGGGAAGGCCAGAGGTGAAAAGTAGATACGTTAGCCAGGGCCACCAGGCAGGCATGTGACAGGAGACGAGGAGGCAGGGAGCACCAAAGGCATCAGGAAGGGAGGACCGAGAGAGCAAGGTCTAAAGACACAGAGCTCAGGGCTCAGATGCAGACTGGCGAGATCCCCAGCAAAGCACATGGAGGACAGAAGCCATGAGAGTAGTTACAGCAGAGTTGGCAATGGCCGAGAACAAGGCTCTCACAGAGAGCCAGAAGACAGGCATGGCGAGCAAAGACGCAGCAAGAGAGAAGAGATTCTTTTTCTGAAAATGAGAAGCAAAGAACCCGAAACCAGGACAGTGATAATGTTAGAAGAAAAGATCACGGGGTTGGGGATTTAGCTCAGTGGTAGAGCGCTTGCCTAGGAAGCGCAAGGCCCTGGGTTCGGTCCCCAGCTCCAAAAAAAAAAGAACCAAAAAAAAAAAAATCGCTCCAAGTCAAGAGAGAGGAGTAGGAAGCATTCTGAGCATAAAGGAGGTGACAATGAGTGTCAGAACAGTGCCAAAATCTGCTAGGAAAAACCTAGCAGATACGCTGAACATTCTAGAGAATCAAAGAGAAGTCAGGACCAGAGGAGAGAAAAGTCTCCCACAAAACAAAAATAATTCTAATGGCAACTGGACATGCCTTACATTCAGTCCAATGTCCTTTTTACATTGATGGATCTTATAGAGAACTCTTGAATAAAATACCTGTTTGTAATTTTTAAAGATGCTTTCTTTTTGACTTGTTTTATAATTGATGTATCTCAAGGTTCTTTGTGTAAAATCATAAAGAAAAGGGACTCCACAAAGGGGTAAGTCTTATGTATTGTGAATAAAAGGAACAAATGTTCATTGAAAAAAAAAAGGATAAATGTGAAGAGGGAGGTAAAAGGAGCCCACAGGAGAAACGTAAAGGGGCTGGGTTCAAAGCTGGAGGAGGGTGCTGCTATGATTTGGGTGTGGCATGCCCCTCCAGACTCTTTGGGTACTGGAGTTCTGGTACCCAGTGGGGGCTCTGTTGGGTGGTAGAAGTGTTTGGAAGAAGGACCCAATAGAAGGTCATTGGGGTAGTTGCTTTTAAAAGGGATTAATGCTGGTGCTGGGGATTTAGCTCAGTGGTAGAGCGCTTACCTAGGAAGCGCAAGGCCCCAACTCCGAAAAAAAAAAAAAAAAAAAAAGAACCAAAAAAAAAAGGGGGATTAATGCCATCTTTCGGAGTTTGGGTAGTTCTCACGGAGGGAGTGTCGTAAAAGAGCAAGCGTGGCCTGTGTACTGTTCTCTGACTGTGGTCTTACCCTGTGACCCCTATTGTCTAGGCTTCCACCACGATTCCATTCACTCCACGGAACCAAAGAGGCCTCCACCAAAGCTGAGACAGACCGATTGTGTCATAGCCTTGAACCTTCTTAGCTGAGAGCTACCTAAGTTCCCAGTCTCAGTCATTCCATTATGGTATCAGAAGATGGCGCTAGATCGGAACAAAGGATGCAGACTGAGAGGACCGAGTTAGCCAGAGCATGACAGGTTGAAACTGGCAGTTCGGGAGACTAGGTCTAATTTTCTGTTTCCCAGAAATGAGGACCCTGATTCAGGTCTGCCACGGGCAACCAGTCTGAGGACACCTTGTTGTCTGATCAGAAGTAAGAACAGGTAGCTAGCATGGGTAAGCAACCCCCTGGGAAGTCTCCCCTCCTGGGAAGACCAACCAACTGTAGACTCATACAGACCCCCAGAGATAGAGCTAATCAATCAAGGTATAAGGGCACACACCTCCCTGGAATTCCCTGACAATAAAAACGAGGCCTGCGAGTCCACCAGAGGCCTCCATCCCTGAATGGAGAGACCCCTGCATGCGAAAAGTCAGCTGAATGAATGCTCTGTGCCTTTGCATACAGTTGGAGTCTGGGGTATCTTCAGAGAGTCCCGGACCCTAACAACACTACCTCTAGAAGCTATAAAAGACACATAATATAAAAGCACATTCTCCCTTAGAACCTCCCAAAGGAATGCAGCCCATCTAGCAAGCTTTGGTTCAAGTAGGGCCCCAGTTTGATTTTTAAATTACCAATTGTATTATGAATTGTGTTATTTAAAGCCAATAAGTTGAGGTCATTTGTTACAATGACAATAGGAAACTAATATATCTCACTTTAAAATGGCATCCTTTGTTGTTTTTTTATTTCTAACCATAAATAAATGATCAGGCTTGGAACACATTGAAATAGAAAAACGTAACATAAAGTAATCCGTGCCAGACGTGGCAGTGCACATCTTTAGTCTCAGCACGCGGGAGGCAAGGCAGGCAGATCTCCGAGTGAGAGGGCAGCCTGGTCTCCAGAGCCAGTTTTAGGACAGCCAGGGCTACACAGAGAGACTGTATCTCAAAAACAAGACAAAACAAAACAAAACCTAGTATCATTTTTGCATATAAATACATAAATGTTATGTTTCAAGGGTGGTCATATGGCTCAAGCTTGCAGCATTCCTTTCTCTTTTAAAACAAGACTGCCAAGGCCCAGACTCAGCTTGGAGAGGGGTTCTAAGAAAAGGGGTGTATAGGAGCCTTGAAAACAAACACTCAAAGTCAAATCATGGGTCCGAGCTGTCCGCCTATGTTCTGTTGGAGACGGCTCCCTAAGAGCTCTCTGTAGATAGCTCTTGGCTCTGTCGTCTGCTCCAGACAGCTTTTTAGACGGCTAGCTCTGTCTCTCTCTGTCTCTGTGTGTCTCTCTCAGTGCCTCTCGTGTGTGTGTGTGCGTGCATGTGTGTGTGTTCTGCTCTAGACAGCTTTTTCTTGCTATACTGTCTCTGGTTGAGACAGCTCTCTCTGCTAGAAAGAATTCTAAAAGCTCTCTGGATAGTTCATGGTTTTTCTGACCAAACTGTTAAGTCAGAAACTGTTAGAAAAATTCTAAAAATCACTCTTGGGTTTTCTGATCAAAAGCAGAAAGTCAGAAAACATCTTAAAAGAGCTATCTGTGTTCACTCTCCAGAGATCTCCAGATAGCTTGGCTCTCTCTAGAGAAAAATTCTCTAAAATGGACTGCCATCACTTTCGGATAGCTCATCGGATACCTAGTCTTTTATTTACTGTCAGTTCAGTCCTTTATTCTAGTTTCCCTCATGACCATCCCCAGCATTCCACGACCTTAGCCCCTTGCCTCTGACCATGTCTGGATCTAAATAAGATATGTCCCAGGCTGACCTTGAACTCAAGAATCTGCCTGAAATTGTAACTGCCTGTCTTTGTATCTTTCTGACAAGCTGACCCCCAGTGCAGCTGCCTCTGTTCCTTTAGATCTGTTAAGCCCTTTATACAATTCATATTGTGTTCTTATATTTTGCATAGTTGAGAAATTATATATTTTTGAACCCATGTTTTTAGAGTTCTCTTCTACAGCCTTAAGGACTGTTCTGAGGGTCCCAGCATTTACCATTTTGCTGAGACATTAACCACACCTTTGCCTTTTGGACTCATGCTGTCTTGATTATCATGGAGTCATTAATGTTAACAAGAAGGACACCCCTTAAAGAAGGAACATAAAAATATGCACATTATTTTATAAACAAGCCTTACATGCCCTATTCCAGGGGCAGGAACCATGTCGTTCCACCCCGACCAAGACCGTGCCATACCTGACATAAGATAATCTTTATTTATCATTTTTAATTTATGTGTATGAGTGTTTTGCCTGTGAAGGACCCTAGGGCCTTTCACCAGCCAGAGGAAGCGGGGAGGTTAAGGGACAAGGGGTGTGGTGGTAAAGGGACGCTGGATGAGGGCTCAAGGGAGATTCTTGAGGAGGGGCCTGGGAACTGGGGCCATGATAAGGGGGGCTGTGGGGACCCAGAGCAAAAGGGCCACTTCACCTGATACAACAGTGACCCTCTCCCTCCCAGCCTATGAAGGACCCTAGTTCTTACTGAAGTGTAAGAGCTATTCAGAGGCTTGGCCTGGTAGAAAGTAGATAGGTTATGAGGACCCTAAAGGCTTTCACCAGCTTTACACCCACTGCCTCAGGTCAAGATTTGGCCAAGTACCAGCTTCCCACCTCAGATCGGCTAGGCCAAGTTCCATTCTCCACTCCAGTTCTTGGGAGGAGCAGGGGCATTCTTGAAAATCTGCAGAATGTACTGACTGATAGTCACCTGACCCTCTGGTCCCAGACAGAGCTCAAAGGCATGTCACATAAGTTTAAACTGTAACCTTGCTGATGGAACCTGTACCTCTAAAAGTATAAAAAATGTTTGTTATAGCCATTCGGGGTTGCTTTCTAGTCACTTGACATGAGGGCTGATTGAAGGTTGACCCTGACACGCTGGAAGATAAACCTCTTGTGTTTGCATTGAACTCCATTCTCATGCCTCGCTTGGGGGGTCTCCCGGTAGTTAAGACTCACTTTGAGCCTTACACCTATGGGCCCGTAGATGAAGATGGCGATCATGCCATGCAATATTGGCCTTTCTCTTTGGCCGACTTGTACAACTGGAAGGCCCAACACTCACCGCCCCTGTAGCCTGTAAGGGGCTGATTAATCTCAGACTGTTTTATTTACTCCTCAGCCTACCTGAGATGATATCCACAACTCATGAGAGCACTCTTCACAACCAAAGAGCAAGAGAGGATAATACAGGAAGCCAGAAAGAAAGAACGTCCCCTCAGACACAGGGGTGCCATCGATTGACCAGGCTGTCATCGACTAGACTTTCCCTGACTAGACCTGACTGGGACTTTAATACAGCAGGAGGTGAGGAGCACCTGAAGATTTACCACCAGACTCAAGGGGGCCACACAACGATCCACCAATTTGACCAAGGTATGTGAGGTTAAGCAGGAACCAGACGAGTCCCCTAAGTCTTTCTAGAGCAGCTCATGGATGCATTCCGCCAATATACACCCTATGACCCCAGGAGGAAGGAGCACAAAGCTACTGTGACTATGGCTTTTATAGACCAGGCTAGTAGAGATATCAGGGAAAAGCTTCAGAGACTAGAGGGACTACAGGATAAGTCATTGAGGGATTTAGTGCAGGTTGCTGAGAAAGTCTACCATTAACAGGCAGACAGGAGGAGAAGAAGCAAAGAAAAAGGAAGAAGATGAAAGGAGAATGAAAAAGGAAAGGTGACAGGAAAGGAATTTACAGAGAATCTTGGCTACAATAATTAAGGAAAGCAGAAAAGAGAGACTCCAACCAAAGAGACAGAAAACCCCTTGAAAAGGGCCAATAATGCATATTGCAAGGAGAGGGGCCACTGGGCCGAGAGTGCCCTAACAAACAAAAGCTGGGATCAGAAAACCCCAGGCCTTGGGAAAAGTGTCCCTGAAAGGCAAAGGTATTAGCCCTGGGGGGAAGACAGTGACTAGGGAGAACGGGGTTCAGACCCCCTCCCCGAACTCAGGGTAACTCTGAGAGTGGAGGGGAAACCCACTCAATTGTGGACACGAGGGCTCAACATTTGATCCTCCCCAAGCCCCCATTTCCAAGAAAAGATCTTGGGTCCAAGGAGCCACTGGTACAAAAATGTATTCATGGAAGAACAGTGGGCCAAGGAATGGGCCTGTAACCAATTCATTCATGGTCATCCCAGACTGTCCCTACCCTCTGTTGGGGCAAGACTTACTCTCCAAAATGGGGGCCCAGATACACTTCTTGCCTGATGGGCCACAACTAACTGGCACATACAGTTTCTCACTACCAGACTAGATGATGAGTATAAATTATTTGAAACCACCTTTACTCAGAACCAGAACTTGACTTGGTGGTTACAAACATTTCCATCAGCCTGGGTGGAAGTGGTGGGGATGGGCAAAGCAAAATGTCATTCCCCTGTGGTAGTAGAACTCAAGGCGCAGGCTACCCCAGTGTCTCTCAGACAATACCCTATGACCCAGGAGGCACGAGAAGGAATTAAGCCTCACATCTCCAGGCTCCTCCAGCGTGGGGTGCTGCTTAGTGCCATTCAGCCTGGAACACACAGCTCCTGCCAGTTAAGAAGCCGGGCACTAACGATTATCACCCAGTCCAGGACGTACGAGAGGTAAACTGTCGAGTGGCTGACGTGAACCCTATTGTGCCTAACCCCTACACTCTATTGAGTTCTTTGCCACCTTCCAGAATTTGGTGCACGGTCTTAGACTTGAAAGATGCTTTCTTCTGCCTGCTTTGGGCCTCTCCCGTTCTCCTGCCTCAGAGACAGTGGCGTGGCCCAAGCTGGAGCTTGAATAAAGAGACCCCAGTGCGACTGCATTGGAATCAGCTCCTTGGTGGTCTTTTTGGGGTTCGTGAACGTTTCCTGGCACAGCAGAATTTTGCCTTCATTGTTAGGAATTAAGGGCATTTAGTAAAGTCCAGCCTGTTTTTTCTAGCCACATCGTACTGTAATCTAGGGCGTGTCTGCATTTGGCTGGATCATACAGACCTAAGAAGGTCTTTGGATGTGATCTCAGGCCAGAGCCATCTTGCTGCTAGGTTAAAATCCCTCTACACTGTATCAGTTCAAAGAGCTGGAGACTGTTTGCTGTCATCACGTCTGCTTGCTCTTTTGCCACTTTGCTTCCCCTCCTGTTGTTGTAAAATATAAAAAATAAAAAAGTAAGCTTGTCTTTTGCCTCACTAGGTCCAGTACCTCAGTGCCCCAAGATACCTGCTAGATATCTTGGCGGAAACACATCCCAACTCCGCGGCAGCCCAGTGTCTCCTGCCACTGCACACTTTCCTACACTCAAACCCTCACATAAAGAACACACAACACAATAATCTTTGGCTCAATTGGTAAGATATAATTGCCCACCTACACATATAAAGCCCGGTACCATCCATCCCTTAAGAACATTAAATAACAACCTGTAAATACACAGAGCGGAATCTTAATGTCACCGTCCATGGCGTCTCGCCCTCTCCCTCCTCTCTTCTTCTTTTCCATTCCAGTCTCCTCCCCTTCCTTCAAACTTCTCTCCTGCCCATCCTTCCTTCTCCTCCAATGACAGGCCTCCTTCTATCCTGTACCTGCCCCTCACCTGTACTTTACAGATTCAATGGGGAGAAGGTTCTGGCAAAGTCACCTGAGTCCTGAGTAGTGACTAGGCAGCTGTCCTTGGGGCAGTGGAATTAGCATCAAAATGCAGATAACTCCAGGGCAAACCACAATATTTCCCTTTTTTTGTCCAGTTAAAAGGCTTTTTCACTTATATATAAATTGAGTACAGTTATTACCATTCTACAATTTATAAAACATATGATATACTCAATACCCGGTCCATCACTATATCAGTTAAACAGAACATTTAGTTATCCATTTCAGCTTAAGAAAGGCTTAAAATCTATATTATATCTTGGCTATCTTGTATACTATCTGATAACTATCCAATAAAATATGTATTTCCAGAGTTAACAGCCTGATAGGCTATGAAACTATAATCAGTCTTCAACCCCATCAGAAAGCGGAAAATGACCAAATATCTATACACATAGAAAGCCTAACATGGCTTCCAGAACTGAGAGGTTGTAGAGACAAATCTCCACTAGCACAGTTCCTGGTTAGCAACATGTGAGTGCAAGTCTTCAGCCTCTGGCTCAAAATCAACTGACAGACTGTTGAAATGCAGATTTTTGAAAGGCTGATCACCCTGTCTTGGCAAAGCTTATCAGCCAACTATTCTACATAATTTGTCCTTTTCTGGACAGCATAGTCTGCAGAGGAAACAGGCAGTTTTGTCCAGTGGCTGCCTAGCCACAAAATATTGCCTCACCTGGAGGTAGAGATGTTCAAATTCTTTGTTAAATCTGCCAAAGGGGAACTGTTAGGAGCAGATAGGTCTCAACAAAAGATAAAAAGATGAGAACAGGGGCATTGCAAAGGGGGTCAGAAGTTAGGACCCTGGAACTGTCCAGTTGCCTATCTATCAAAGAAACTAGACTCAGTGGCTGCCGGTTGGCCGACCTGCCTCCTGCTTGTGGCAGCCGTAGCAGCCTTGGTCAAGGATACAGACAAACTGACTTTGGGACAAGACTTGGTGGTAACAGCCCCGTACGCCTTAGAAAGTACGGTGAGACAGCCTCCTGATAGGTGGCTGACTAATGCCAGAATGACTCATTACCAGACGCTGTTACTAAATGCTGACCATGTTAAGTTTACCCCTGCCGCTGTTCTAAATCCTGCTTCACTACTGCCTGACCCCGAGTTCGGGTCCAACAGTTTCCAGAGCCTAATCACACTTTTTAAAAACACAAAGACAAAATCTTTCTCCCAAAATACTGTGTTCCTTCATCTATAACCAGAAAAGTTTATATCTTGCACTCTCTCCCAGAGTAATAATATACCATAAAACTCAAAGTCACACCCATTATGAAGATTAAACAATTTTTTAAAAAGGAAGTAAGCTAAACAATGAGCCTGATAGGCTTTTGTACTCTATGATATCAGGAAATGAACCTATCACACTGCGGAAGGCCTCTCTCTGAGCCTGGCAGCAATCTCTCTACCTATCTAGTTCCCAAGGCAGGTTTCCATTCCAGAAGCACACGTCCCAATTCCGTGGCGGCCTAGACTAGCTGTCCCACACTCCATTACACTTAAATCTACTGATAGGGTAAAGGCTAAAGTTCTATTCTAAGTTTAAATCACTGGGCTTAAGAGATCTATAAAACAAACACACCTCTAACCTGTGAGCCTCACTTGCTCAAGGACAGATAACTTCTATCATGCTGGGGGCCGTTGCTTATGTAAGACAGTAAACTACAGTGTTTCCTCTTTTGTAAACAGCCTTGGTTGCCCCAGACTTATGGGCGAGCTTGATCACACATAGGTGCAGGCAGGCTAGAGGTACTTAAAGAAATACATCAGGATGTAAGCATGCCCTGATTGGATGAAGGTGGGAAGCGCTGACCATTTAGGGTTCGCCTTTATAAGCCTCTGACTAATTTGTACCTTAATACCATACTCTGGGAGTCCTAGGTATGGACCTGAGCAGTGTCCAGTGAACTGGCCAGTATTTAATAAAGCTTGTTTTACATTTGGTTCCAATTTTGTGGTAGCTGCCCTATTCTTACTGGGTGGGATTCATCCATAGCCCTGGTTCTCTGATCCCCATGAACCTTTCTAATCATGGGGTAGTCCAGCTCAGTAGCTCACTCAGTGACTTAAGTAGCCCCTGTGAATCTAGTTGATGTCACTAAAGTAAGACAAGCATCCCAAGGCAAAAGTCATTTTCTTTAGTCAGCTTACCCAAAACATCCCTGTTGTTCCCATTCAGAAGTTATCTCTTATTAAGAACCCAGCACAAACACCTATTAGGATTTGCTCATGTTTGTTAAGCAGATCATTGGGTTTGTGGCAGTGGAGTGGGATCACATCTCTAGTTTGTTCCATGGCATGTGTACTAAAATTACATTGGTTAAGCTCTAAAATTGGCCATTTCCCTCTTTACCAAAACCAGGCATTTATTGTGCCAAGGTAGCTGTAATAAAAATGCTTGTGCATGTGGTTTGGGCAATCCTTTGACGTGAGGCCCCTAAAATATGCCTTTTCACAAGGTTGGGCATTTAGAAAAAAGCCCTCAGACTTAAACAAAGTTCCTGCTCGCTAAAAGGAACCATTCTCTTTTTCTCTGGCAAAAGGGAAGTGTAGCTCTTTTGTTAACATATTACTGTGCTGCCTATTAGCGTGTTGGGGTCGAGGTTCAGGTCGATTGCCAGCTTCTGGGCCTCCTCACTCTAGCTCATAGGCTGCTTTTCTCCCAATACATTTGACCCAGGCTAACCAGCCTCACCACCAATCCCCTACACAGCTTCTCTCTGCTTTCCCGGTAGACAGCCTTGACACTTTGGAACTTTCCCCTTTTCACCCACGCAGAGGCTAATTTGGTTTCTTTACTGTGCCTATTTTTTCATTGAACAAAATGACGTAGTGCTTTTATAAAGTATATTATTTTTCCCCATGTGAAATATATATGAATTCCTTAATAAGTCCTCAACATTGGGCAAGATTAATATTTGTAATTTATTTAAGGAATCTTTGTAGGTAGTCAGAACTCGTTTTCAAGGTTCCGCTTAGAAGAAAAGCATAGTCCAGCTAATATAGGCTTCAGCTGTGACCAACTGGATGTGCGTTTGTATACTTTTGAACTCCTTAGGCCACCGTCGCCGATTCCTCCATCGACTCCTGCGCATGCGTGCTGCTAGAAGGCTCTCCGTTTCTCCGAGAACCGGGAAGGACGTTGGTGTAGAGGTGAGAATGGTGGAGAGAGAGAGGAGATCCTGGGGTTTGACAACTGCGGTTTTCGGCTTCTCGTGGGGCGGCGAACTAGGATTTGTTGCATGTTCCAGCCTAGTGGAGCCGCGGGCCTACCTTCCTCGTGGCCGCGCTTGTCCCCTCCGGGTCCTCAGGAGGCTGCGGGCCTGGTGGGCCTGAGAGCTCGGGCGGCCCCGCTGTTTACCCGAGTGCGCTATCGGGGCCTTGGAGGAGCTCTGCGGAGCCTCTGGGCCTCGCTGATGGCGGGCCGGGCCCGTTACCCGTTGTATTTTGCTGCGGCCAGGGTGACCTTGATTGGGTCATTTGACTTGTGGGGCCTGGTGCTCCACTTGGATAAGGGCTGCGATCTTGGAGGGGACGGAGGCACCCAGGGCCCCCGGTGGTCGGCCTAGTGTGGAAGTAGAGCTGGGAAGCTGGAGGGTCCCCGACATGTCTGTCGCGCCTGCTCCACCGGCCCTCGGGGCGCCTGCTGGGCCCCAGTTCCGCAGTCTCAGTGACCTGAGTTCTTACCGAAGACTTTTCTTAAGGGTAAATTCTGAAAAGGCCACAGCTAGGTTGCATCTGCCTTTCTGTAGATGGGGTATGACACTACTGTCGTAGTTTTTGCTCGTCGGTTTGTGCCAGTTACCGCCTTGTTGGGGGTAGTGGAACGGTATAGGAGAGAAGTGGAACCGGCGAAGATGACGCTGCCTAAGTCACTGAAACCTTGCAGAAGTCAGTCCGCAGTTACTAAAATACGATGTGCACGTAAAGTTCATTCAGTCACTTACCCCATTCTAAGGCTTTTTGTTTGTTTTTTTGTTTTACTTGCAAAGGACATTGGCTACCATGAGTTCCCGTGCTCTGTTGCCGAAACCACAGATGCGTGGTCTTCTGGCCAAGCGTCTGCGGGTTCATATTGTTGGCGCATTCGTTGTGGCCCTAGGAGTTGCTGCTGCCTATAAGGTATGTGCTTGCTTGTGTGTGCTTTAGGTTACAAGGTTTAAACCTAGTTAAGAGCTTTTTAAAAAAGAAACTCCCATCTTTAAGATATTCCCCTCTTTTACCTTCCATAAGCTTCAACGTGCCAGGAGCCCATGTAGTTGACCCTATCTTCAAATGAAGCTGTGTTTGCTATATCAAAGAACCAGGCCGAGTGGTTTAAATGCAGAAATTTGCTTTCTTACAGGGCTGTTTTTGAGATAGGTCTTACTATATAACCCTGCCTAGGCAAGGCTGGCCAGGAGCTCATGTGATTTGCCTGCCTCTACCCCACAATGCTGGGATCAAAAGGTGTGCACCACCATATTCCCAGTTTTTAAGATCAAGGTTAATGCCTTCTGAATCTTTTCTCTTTTGCCTTCTTCCTTACATGGCCTTCTGTAACTGGATGAATCCCTCCTATAAGTTTTTAAGACAGTTATTTCCAGATGTAATTAATTGCATTATGAGGTATTGTAAGGAAGGAGGTCATGCATCTGGGGAGAACAAACTCCTGCCTTAAACAGGACAAATATGCAGGGAATAGAAAAGGTAGTCGCTCAGTTCAGCAGTTTTGAAGGATTGACAAGAACAGCATTTAAAACACAGGGCCTTTGTCAATCTTAGGGGGTGGTGAGACAGAGACTCACTGTATAGCTTTGGATGGCCTGGAACTTGTTATATAGACCACACAGAGACTGTGTGGTTCCACCAGATAGAAGAGTCTAAAGTGGATTCTTTGGAAACATTTGTTTCTCTGCCTCTGTGCTGAGACTAAAGGTGTATACTACCATGCCTGCCTCCTCTATAGACATCAGTGCTCTTACCACAGCCTTTTAATTCAGATTATATCATTATATAAGATCCTCTTAAAATGTTTATTATTATGCATGTTATGTTTTTGTAATAAAACCACAAGAAAATTTGGGATATGAATGTATGTACGTATGCATATATGTATGTATGCATGCATGCATGCATGCCCCATGCTTTCCTTGCTGCATGTGTGGAAGTCAGAGAACTTGGAAGAGTTATTTTCTTCATGTGAAGTCCCAGGGACCCCCTTCAAGCTTGGTGACAAGTACCTTTCCACTGAGCCATCTTGCTGGTCCTTAAAATCTAGACTTAAGAGTTTCCCATTTAGCTCTCCTCTTCAAGATGCAATAAACGCTTTGCTGCAGAAGGAAAAAAAAAAAAAAAAAAAGAGTTTCCCATTTAAAATATAGTGTATACTAATTTAGATGAGGTTATAAAATTATGCTGATTTCATTTCTTGGGATCACTAACAAGTTTCTGGTTCTCTAATTATGTTAATGAAAAATTTTCTTGTTCTTTTTTTTTTTTTTTTTTTTTTTGGAGCTGGGGACCGAACCTAGGGCCTTGCGCTTGCCTAGGCAAGCGCCTACCACTGAGCTAAATCCCCAACCCCAAAAAATACTTCTTGTTCTAACAAATAACTCATGGTTGGCTTGCCTAGTATATTATGGTACTCCAGAGAAGCAAACCCAGCATGATATATTTGCATGTACTTAAACATGACCCTTGAGGATACTGAAAGACACCAAGATTTATCGAATGACTTGTCTCATGAGTTTATTGGGCTGAAAACTCCCACCACAAGCCATCAAACATTTTAGGAATTGTTCCAGTTCCCTTTCTGTTGGCTGTGATTGATAAAAACTGATCAAAAGCACTTTGAGGAAGAAAAGGTTTATTTACCCTGCAGGTTACAGTCCACAGTGAAGCCAAGGAGGAGTGCTGCGTACTAGCTTGCTCCCTTCATTTGCTCAGCTACCTTGTATAACCTAAGACTGCCTGCCAAGGGAGGGCACCTGCCCTTGGTTGGCTGGGTCCTCCTTCCCCAGCTACCAATTAAAAATGCACAACAGACATGCTTACAGCTTCCATCTTCCCAGGTATATCAAGATAAAGCTGACAACCAAGACACCTGATGTTATAATTTATTCCAAGTCTGGAGTTTGAGCGCCAAGGGAATGTTGGTATATTACCCAATGCAAAGGCCTTGGAGGGGAAAATATTAGCAGTTTTAACTGCATATACCACTGTCCTGGTACAAGTTCCAGAGTTGGAAGTCTAGGAGGTTTAGTGTCCATGAGGAAAAGAAGATGGGTGTCCCTAGCTCAAGAAGAGTGAAAATTTGTCTTTGGTTAACCATTTGTTTATTTGGGCCTTTTGTGCAGTGGGTGACCTCTGTTTACATTGTGAACTGGATCACTGTTAGCCAAGTTGCCCCCAAAACCAGCCTCATAAAACTCTAGCTGTCTGAGCATCATTTAGGCCTGTGCATTTCTGTAGCCCTCAGCAGTGAGAATTAATACTTGCAACTGTACTTTGTTATGTGCAGGATGAGTGAATTTGGGAAGATTTGCTAAGCAGTGTTTTATATTCCAGACATGGATTTGGATCACCAAATGCCAGCCATGGCTGTTGCTTAGCCTCTGATCCGTTGCTTTAACTCCACCTGGTCTCTCAAATACCATTACTTCCTTCTGTGCTGATCATTCTGTCTGTGAGACAAGTGCCAAATGAATACCTCTTCCTGGTCTTTTTCTTGTTAGCAGTTTTCCTTTCAAATAATTGGCCATCATTTTTGGATTCCATTCCCTTATTTGCAAAATGATTCAGTTTTCATTTAAGTGTAAATCCCCTGTAACTTCTTGGCATTTTCTTATATCTTTTAAATCTGCTTTAGGCTTCTTTAAAATTCACATTCTGCTTAAGTTGAGCTGGGATATGTTACCATTTCGACTGGCAATATTTACAGTTTGCTAGAAGGAAGACTGTTTATTTTGTACTATCTATAACTTCACACTCATTCTATCAAACACAAATGTGGATGCACAGTCCTACCCCAGAATAGGAGTAATCTGTCCCTAGGGAATAGGGAGCTCCTTGTTGTATAGGAGACTCTTCCTTTCATGGTGTCCCCCCCCACCCCCCCTCCGTCTAGGAAATAGAGGGTTCAGTGAAGACAGAGCACAAGGATGCTCTTATTTTGTTCGTAAGTATTTCAAATAATCTGAAAAGTAAGTTCTATAATGGGCTATGTTACCTTTCAGTTTGGCGTGGCTGAACCAAGAAAGAAGGCTTATGCAGATTTCTACAGGAATTATGACTCCATGAAAGATTTTGAAGAGATGAGGCAGGCTGGTGTCTTTCAGAGTGTGAAGTGATTTCAGAATGCAAAGGTAATATAGTCTCTTGAAGTTATGTCTAAGAAATGCTTAACCAGTGAGGTACAAAGTATCTTAATGTACAATTCGTAAGAACATGCTCCTTCTAGGAAGGAGCCCATGCTGCCTTCTGACTGACAGTTAGTGCTTACTTCTTATGAACTGGACCACATTATCTGCCTTTCTGTGGAGCTGGTTCTCCCTTTTTCTTATTCTATGGGAGTATTGTGCATGAATGCACGCCAGAGGGTGTCTTTGGAGTTGCTTTTCTTCCCACCCATTATATGGAACTTGGGTTTGCAGATCTAGGTAGAGAGTGCTTTACCTGTTGGTCTTCGCTGGCCCTTTGTCAGTTTGTGACTGGCTTCAGTTAGTACACTGTTTGACATTTTAGAAATCCCCTCCTTTATTAAGGCTGAAAATACTCCAATGTAGTTTCTGAGAATTGAATCTGGAGTATTGTGCATACTTGGCAAACATTCTACCATTGACTACATCTTGTTCTATATACATACATATGCACATATACATACATATTCATGTATATACACACAGGACACAGGTTTATACATGCATTATGTATGTGTTTTTTGGTAGTGGGTTGAGATATTTTATGGTAGTCTTGATTTGAGCTTCCTAATGATTTGTAGTTTTGAGTGTTGCATGTACTTATTGGCCATTTTGTATATTCTTTGGCTATATTGGGGATTTTATTGCCTTTCCTATATATGTATATAGGGTGCGTGTTTGCGTGTGTATGGGCATATCTGTATGTTGATATGTGGAAGTCTAAGGTTCATATTGAAGTACTTCTTTTAGTACGTATTGATGCAGGATCCTGGTTGAATCCAGAGCCCTCTGCTGAGGCTAGCCTGGCTAACCAGGTTACTCATGGAATTGCAGGTGGGCCACCATGTCTGTCCGCCATTTGTATCAGTTCTGGATGGTAATATGTTTGTTATTTTTGTGCTTTAACCACTTGGCCAGCTCTCCATCCTGGGGATCCTTTTATTCAACTCTGCTGACTATTTTTAAGTTTTACTTTAGATGAGTTGTTCCCTATTTATATATTCCGCAGACTGGCTCATATCACAGAACCATTGCCAACTCTAGTATCTTAAAAACTGCCTTTCAAGATCTTATGCTTTTTATGTCTTTGAGTCTTTCCTTGCTGGAGCTGGGGATTGTGTATCCCAAGTGTAGGCTTTAATTTACCTCTTTAGTCAGTGGCTTTCAACCTTGGGGCTCATGACCCTTTTAGGGGTTTCATATCCGAGATTCTACATATCAGATAGTTACATTGCAATTCATAACAGCAGCCACATTATAGTGAGAAAGTAGCAATGAAATAATTTTATGGTTGGGGTCATTACAGCATGTGGAACTGTATTAAAGGGTCAGCATTAGACAGGTTGAGAACCAGTGCTCTAAGTCCTCTCACCATTTTATGCTAATTTTTGTTTATGGTGTAATGGCAAGATCCAGCTTCATTCTTTAGTATACAGATAATTATTGTCCCAAAAATATTCTTTAAAAATTGTTCTTTCCTTTTGAATGAAGGACCCTGCTATTTTCTGTTGCTTCTTGCCTTAGTCTGTTAAGGTCGCCTTTTCCTAACAAGAAGCTGTCTCATCTAGATTAGTTGGCCCACGAGCTCCTAAGATCCACCTGATTCTGGCCCTCCGTGCTTGGGTTTTAATGTACTGTCATGCCTGACTTTTTACGTAGGTGCTGGGATTTGAACAAGTATCCTTGTATTGCAAGCGTCCACATTTTGAACCCCAACTCGAGCCCTCCTCCACCCACACCCCTCAGTTCTTTGAGCTATTTGAATATCTCTAAACTTTAGAGTGGTTTTTCTTTTTCTATAAGGATCACATGAATCTGTAGATTGCTCTGAGTGTGTAGATATCTTAATAGTGGGTTTTGGTAAGGATCACATGAATCTGTAGATTGCTCTGAGTGTATAGATATCTTAATATTGCAGTATCTTTCAGCAGCACTTTATCTTTCTATTCATCAGTGTTCTATTGGTCTCAAAGTAATTATGAATAGAATTGTTTTTATTTTTAGTTACGTGGTTTGATTTTATGCCCTACAACTTTGCAAAACTCATTCTGACCTTTGTTTCTGTATTAAATTAAAAATGAAAATAAAATAAAATTTAAAATAAAAAATTAAATTGAAAAGAAAAACCCTGTGTATATAAATATCTATGTCAATCTATATAACTATATAATTAATGTATATGGCTGCCTTGTCTGCATGTATGTAACTTGCATGCCTGCTGCCTGAAGAGGCAGAAGGTGTCAGATCACCTGGTTACCGAGGCTTATAAGCAGTCATGGTTGCTGGGAATTGAGCTTTGTTTCCTCTGTAGGTGCAGCCAGTGCTCTTAGCTGCTGCGCCATCTCTCAGGCCCTAGTCTGCTTGCTCCCTCCCTTCCCCCCTCCCTTTCATCATGAAAAAGATGAGATTTTTTTCCTGCATCTATGGAGACGGCTGTGTATTTTCATACACCTGTTATGGCGTGTAACAGCTACTGACTTTTCTGTACAGAGTGGCCCTTGCACTCTAGAGGTGAGGCTCTTGGGCTTTGTGTGTAGCTATCCCTGTCAATGAGCGCTTCACTTGTCTTGTTAGTGTTGAGGGTTTGCCTGGCTCTTTGTCTGTCTAGTTTAGGTGTCAGGATAGTGCTGTGGAAGTTTTCCCTCATCTGTTTTGGAAGAATTTGAGAAGGATTGGTGTTAATTATTTAAATTTTGGTAAAATCTGGTCCTTGGCTTTACAGTTTTTGATTCCTCTTTCATTTCAATAATTTAATAACTGCTGTCCAGAGTGTCTATTGCTGCTTGATTCCATGCTGGTAAATCATCTAGTCTTTCTAAGTTACAAATTCACGTTTTGATCTTAGTTGAACGTTCTCTTTTCCCTTGCTATTTTACTAAAGTTTTGTCAATATTCTTGACATTTACTGATTTGTTTCATTACTTTGCTAATCTTTAATACTTTTCTTTTTATAGCTTCACTAGATCTTCTTTAAATTCCTTAAGCTATATATTATTAGGTTGTATAGTCAAGTTTAACTTCTCCTGACTTCTTTCTTAATGATCGATTGGTTCTAGAGTTTTAAATCATTGTCTTTTGGATTTCCTAGTTTAATTAAGCCAGTGTGACAGAAGATATGTACTAAGCCACCCAAGATTTGCCAAGGCGTGTTTTACCCTGACATTACCAGTATGCGGTCTTAGAGTTCTGTGTTCTGTTACTGAGATGCTGATGTGTGGATCACAGTTCATGCTTCCTCATCTTCTGTCTAGTGTTAAGTGGAGTACACTGCTCCTGTTGAACTCTTTCTCCATTTCTTTTTGTTTACTTCATACACTTAGATCTCTAATGTGTGGTGCAGGTAACTTTTGTTTCCTCGGCAACTTGCCCTATATTATTACTATAATGTTTGCTTCTTGCAGTTTTTGTTTTTTAACCTTAAATCTGCTTTTGTCTGATATCAGGGTCCACTTCGTTACTACTTGTGGATTATCTTTTTCCTTCTTTGTACTTTCTAAGACCTTAAGTGTAACTTGATTGGGGAATTTAATTATGTACACGTAAGTCAAGTATTAGAATGGAAAGACATCATTTACCCTTTTTCCTATTTGGTGTGTTTTAGGGGCCTTTTTCCCCTTCTAGTTTTTACAAATTGATATTTAGGGTCTTTGGCATGTGCATCCATATGCTATGATATTTACTATTTCCTTTATATGAATTAGTGTTTTCTTTGTGGTTCTATGAGACAGAATAGCTGTAACAACCTGCTGTCAACTTAACAAATATAAATTACATCACAAAAATTATCTTACAATGCCTCCCCTTTGTTACTGATGCTATAAATTACATGTTTTATATTTTATATTCATTAACATATATACTTGTTGTTCAATGCCTTTGTTTTTAAATTTTTATAAAATGATTTAAAGTCAGAGTTAAAACCAGAACTACAACATCAGAGATTAAAGCATTTTATGTCTTTGTGTAGCTTGAAGTTCATGTCTAGGATCCTTTTCATTTCAATTTGGAGAACTCTTGAGTTTGTCTTAAAGTGCAGATCTCCTGGCAGTGACTTTGAAGAACATTTTGGTAGACTCAGTACTCTGATTTGACAGCACTTCTTTACTGGGATTTTTTTCTTTGTAAGCCATTTTGGCTTTGAACCCACCATGCGCTTCCTCCCTGCCTCCTCAGTGATGGAAATTACACAACCCTCAGCTGACAGACCTTGAATACAGCCTCTAGCAGCCTGGCTTTGTAGTGTCTGCTGAAAAGCCTGTTGAGAGCCTTGTTGTGGGTCCCTGAGCATGGTGAGCTACTGTGGTATTTTATTTTCACTTTCAGAATTTTCTAGTTGCCTTTGGTTTTGACTGCTTAAAGACAATATGGCGTAGTCTCTAGGATTATTCTAGCTGCAATTTCTTTCTTCAGGTTTCTTCCCTTTCTCTTTGTGATCCATCATTGTGTGGGCCCACCTGGTATTTTATAAGCAACACTGTTTGTTCTTTTTAGTTTGTGTTCTACTTTTGTACCAGACGGTAACTTCAAATGTTGTATCCTCAGGATTTGCTGGTTGTATCTTTGGCCAACTGGAATATGCTTTTGAAACTTTAGTGATTCCTTCAATTACAATCCAATTAGTGTATCTTTTTTTTTTTTTTTTTGTTTTTTGTTTTTTATTTGACTTCATACTGTTTTGCTCTTTGAACATATTTAAGACAGTTACTTTTAAGGATTTTCAAGAAAAAACAAAGTCCTGATGTGTGTGTGTGTGTGTGTGTGTGTGTGTGTGTGTGTGTGTGTGTGGTTTATGGAGATCCATTTTGGTGTTTGAAACGGGACATGCTTTCCTGATGGTTTGCCTTGTGATCTTTTTGTTGAAATTTTTTGCACTCAGAATAAACCAGTCTCTCCCATTATTTCTAGGCAGGCTTGTGAAGGGAGACCTTCCTCAACCAGCATTGTAGCCTAGATGCTCAGGCTCCTGTGTTTGCCGGGTGTGTGGTTTGATTCCATTTGCCTGCATATACACTACTCTGAAACTTTCTGTAACTTGTGAGTTTCATTCTTGTTAACCCTTGGAGCCTTCGCTGTTCTAGTATATTCCTCTGCCCCAAATTTCTGCCTCGCCGGTGGCTGCCTAGAGGTCAGTGTCCACCATTACATTCCCTTGTTTCCACCCTGAGTCAAGAACTATATAACACTTTTGCTATCAGCAAGTCAAGCAAGACAAACCAGACGTTTGGACAGTCCATCACCCATACAAGTAGGGTATTACCAACAAATCACACTCCTTACTGCTACAGAGGAGGAGGAACCAAAAAAATGGGTGATTTCCTGGGTGGTGTTGCACCACACTGTAAATGCAAGCAAAGTGTTGCTGAATGGTGTACTGTTCGGTATGGATTTCTGTGGCTAGGGCTGCTGTAGCGTAGCTGAGGGTGCTGCTCTGTTGTTTTGGTTCTAATATTATTAGTAACAAGTTTGGGGTAAGGCTGGAATGTTTAGAGTTTGCAGATATGCTGTCTTGATGACATATATTCAGAATTATTTAGAATTATCTATTGCTAGACTGACAGTTAAAAATATTACTCTGATAAAGTGACTTTCTCAAAAATGCACATTTTAAAGACCGCTTTCAACTGACTAACCAGAAAAGCCAGCATTGTTAATGCTGTTTACCTTTTCAAATCATGTTTGTATTTAGTTTCATTCAAGCTTAACAGATGGGCAAAAGGCCATCTAAATAAAAATTCTGCCCTTTAGTTTGGATCTGTGCTCTGTAAAATGAGTTTGATATGGATAATATATACTGTTCTTCCAAGATCTGAGGTGGGGGAAAGGCCTTATTATACTTTTCTATTACAGATGGTTTCAAGATAATTAATTTTCAAGGTAATTAATTTTTGCCTAATAGAAGATTTGATTCACAATGTTGTATTTCTAGTTATCACTAAAGAAAGCATAAAAAGAAAGTAATAGGGAGGAGGGAGGGAGGGAGAGAGGGGCGGGGGGGGGGGAGGAAGCCAGCAAGACACTAGGCCTCTGACTTAGACTTAGGCTTCTGAAACCCCAAAGCCCACCTCCCAGAAGACACTTCATCCAAGAAGGCCACACCTTCTAATCCCTCTTAGGTAGTGCCACTCCCTGGTGAACGAGCCTTTTGGGGCCATTCTTAATGCATGCAACCTGTGGTTATTTGAATAAGTATCCAGAGTATTACTACTGACTTATCATTATAGTCAAAAATAAAACAAAATAAAAAAGAGAAAACTGGGGCTGGAGAGATGGCTCAGCGGTTAAGAGCACTGACTGCTCTTCCAGAGGTCATGAGTTCAATTCCCAGCAACCACATGGTGGCTCACAACCATCTGTAAAGAGATCCGATGCCCTCTTTTGGTGTGTCTGAAGACAGCTACAGTGTACTTACATATAATAAATAAAATAAATCTTAAAAAAGAAAAGGGAAAACTGAGCAACTTTATTTTCCATTGGTTAGAAAATTAGAATGATCTATATCGTACCTTGTACTGTTAGGATCTTTTAGCATTGATACCAAGAGACACAAAAATGTCATTGAAAGTTAAAAATGTAAAGAAAAACATGAAGATGCCAGAGGAACAGGGATGCTGCTGAAATAAAAGCAAGAAATGAGAGTAAGTTATGGTTTGCCTAGAATGCAAGCCAGGAAGGGTGGTTAGGGATGGGCACTAGGTAGCCGGAACTGGATGAAGTTGGAAGGTCAATACTAGGACGAGGCATTATGGATAGCAGTAATAAAGATCGTTCATCATTAACACGGCCATTGTGTTTCTCTCCATAGAATTCTTTGGATTGTGCTCCATAGAAGTTCACTGCTGACCTGTGTTCCTGAACTATGAAACGTGAATATGTGGGCTAAGGAGTAGTTTCTCTCAATAAACATTAATTATATGGACAGTAAGTCTTTGCTTGGTTATTATTGATAATTCAGGGCCTTTAAAGTCTGACACCTAGTCTTATAACTCTAGATGAATATTATAAAGACAGCTGCAATCATCTGACTCTGGTGTCCTGGAATTCCTATGAGCCCGTGTACTTCTGGTCTTGGTGTTCCAGTCCTACCAGCAAAATCAGTCTTTGTGTCACTGTGGACCTTGAGTTGGAGACCAGCAGAGTGAGTTCCAGGGCATCCTGAAAAACACGGTGAGACACCAGCTCTTCATTTTTGGTTGTGAGCCTATCAGCTGAGCCTGAGATGCCATTCTTCAGAAATGAGCAAAATCTGTCCTTGGATTTCACTGCCAGTCTCTGGTATTGCTGCTATCACCAGAAAGATGAGTTAATTGATTTACTATTAGAAAAACTACTTCTATCAGTGAGCCACCAATATGTATAATGAAGGGGAATGTGTGTCTAATCTGGAAAACACTTGACTAGTATTGAGGAGTGTCTGATAGTCACTTTTAAAAAGTCTGATAAGTGATTTGATTTTTCACAAGTAGTTTTAGAACCTTCCTAACCTTTAGATTTTGTTATGGCCAAAGTTATATTTATTTTATGCAAACTTGGGTTTTTTCCTTTGTGGTGACACAGGCATTGAAACCAAGGCCATGTGCATCCTGGCTAAGAGCTCTAGGACTCTTTATCCAGTGGACAGAATGAAATACAAGTTTGATCAGTAGTTCTGACTGTTTACCTTGTGTAAGAAAGACTCAGTGAGTGAGTTGTATTAAGATGGGGTACCAATGAAAACCTGCAAAGTAAAACCTCACAGCATACACTTATCCATGGTCAGTAATTCAGGAATACCTTTTATTTATATAATAATTTCCAGCAATATGTAAAATTACCATAAACCATACAAGAGTCAGTACATATTTACATTCTTAAAAATAATTATTCTTGAGATGGACAAAAATGATCCTTTCCTAAATGTGTAATAGACCAATTGCAGAGATGATCTTCATATTTGGTTTGAATATGAGGACTTGTTTTCCAGGACTGGTGCTGTAGTATGGATGTGCCCAGTAGACTGAGAGTTGTTGATCAGTGGCCTTTGAAATCAATGGCACTGTCTTACTGTCACATTTGTCACTGTTGAAGGGAACAGACTGCAGGCCTGTGCATGAGTGCCAATGCCATCAGGGGGTAATGAGCCCGTGAGATTCACTAACATCTGAAGGTAGCTGGTGATTCCAGGTCTTACACCAAAGCCCTCCTTAGCTGTCAAACAACACTTAGCAGACACAGGGATCTCTATGCGTTAGCACATCAATTCAGCAGAGCAACTCTCTGGACTGAAGGCCCTGCCAGTCTTAAGGTTGAAGTCTTCACTCATCCCCAAACAAACATCACAACTCACATGTATGTTCTGTTCTTGTTGGCAGACACAAACGTTACTTTTCAGCTCAGTTAAGCACAGCTTTCCAAACTATACCAGCAGTTAGACGTCTGCCTTCCAGAGGTCAGGAGAGCACAGCTGAGGGGAACGTACACTGTTCTACTAAAAGAGTGACATTGTAGTTAAGTGAAAAGTTCAAGTGAAACAGCAAAGTTCTAAGTATTGAGAGGTGGTGGAGTTTACTTCTTCGTCTGCTGTCTAGGGCCTGGCAACATTTTACTGTATAGCCGATCATTAATAGGTTGAAACTCCAGTGAAAACGTATGCACATGTCATAGAGAAAAAAGGTTTCTTGTTATGGTAAGAACACAACAACATCCTTACAGGGTTTCCTGATCATTTATTCTTCTCCCATTTGGAATTTTTGTTTCTTTTGGGGAGAAGGTAAGATGTAAACCCCTACAAACCGAGTGTGCCCGTAACTAAAGAGTGTTGGCCCTGTGTCTGTCATTGTTGAGTGTCAGAACTCCCTGTTGCACATGGAGATCCAACACCACCTCTGGCTCAGAGGAAGCCTTTCCTCAGGGCTTTATTCCTCACCATGGTGAGTTTGCTAATGAAGACCTGTGCAAAATGTGGGTCAGCCAAGTAACGGTATGTCTTAACAGTGGCAGGAGGGGGCTCCAAAGCTACCACAGCGCATGTTTGCATAGAAGAGCAGCTGGGGGCCAGGTGACAAGATGTTTTTGCAATGTAGTCCACGAGTCTGTTAAACTGTTGCTCTGACAGTCTCTCCCGGGCACCGTCAATCTGGGTTCCAAAAACAAAGGTTCTTTAATTAGTTGCCATCAAAATTACTTTCCTGGATCCATTTATCCACTGTCTCCTAGGTCATCTAGGAAGCCACTCTGTCTAAGTCAGCACTTCTGAGGTAAAGTGATGCCAATGCACTTTTAGCACACACAACTAGATCTCCATGACACCATCAGGACAACCTCCTTTGAATAAACGGTTCATTTTGCATAAAATCCCCATGTTTAAAGTTAATGATTTGATAGTACTATTAACACATTTGTCATTGCCTTTTACTAGGCAGCCCAGGAACAAAGGAAAAAAATACCTCCTCAGCTTAAATGTAGTCAGTCAGTATTTGATTCAGCGTCCCAAAATAATAGTTGCCCTGGTTCCCAGAACCTCGACATTTGACAGAAGGCAGAGAAGAGTCTGGTGGCTTTGGGCAGAACACTTTTAAAAAACAAAACCCCCACCTTCTTGAACTGTAACATTTTCTGTTTTATAAAAACAGAAATGCTAGGATTTAAAGCCAGAAAAAATAGAAAAACTGGGCAAAGGATGGGGAAATTTTTATGGCAACGGGAGGATGCAAACTACATTTATAGTTCATAAAAGTCTGGCTCATCTTCAGTGGAGCAGGGAAGCGAGATAGATACACTACCTAAGTTCTTAAGGAGACTGTGTGAGGAAGCACCCTTCAAAGGCACTTAGGACCATAAATTCTTCCCACCCTGAAGTCACAGCGATCTAGAGTGCAGATCAAGCCCAGTGGAGAATTTTCAGTTGGGCAGTGGTCTGCAGAATTTAGTAGCCACTGACCTTGTTGAGTGCGTGCGTGTGCGTGTGCGTGTGCGTGTGCGTTTTAATCTACTAAATACTGGCAAGGCCATTCTGGAAGAATTTTAACAGGAGTGTTTTGTTTCTCAGGGTTGTCGTAATGTAAAGAGTTTAAGCAGGGCCCAGAAAAAATGAAGCTAAAAGTATAAGAAGTTGTAAAAGGCTACAGAGAACAGTGAAGGATCCTGCTAGAGGTATAAGTTAAGGCTTGTGTTATTGTCTGGGTCTTACAGATTTCAGCTTGAGAGAGGAAAGGAACCCGTCTAAGAGTCACTGACAGATGAAAGCTGTGCCCCACAGGCAAAGGCCAGAGTGCTGATGACATCATTGATAGGGCCAGCATTCAGCTGGAGAGCTTGAATATACAAAAAGGCTTAACTGCTCCTCCTGAACAGCAGCACAGGAAAGCCTGTGTTGTGAAAGGAGCCTGGCCAAGGAATAAATTGACCTCCTGACTCATTTTGAGCCTCTCATAGGGGATTTTAATAATGTGCCAGGCATATTAAGCAATTATCCCTAAAAAAATGACTGCATTTAACCAAGAAAAGCAATACAAATTTAAATCCAAAACCTGCCATATTTGAATATGCTCAATGATGTCATTTACAAATTAATTCCTTCCAGAATTCAAAGGAGTTCTGTTTCTAGCCTCAAAGGTGAAAGGGCATGCTACAGAGCTTGAAATCCTGCTCTTGGTGTTCACAGCAGAAACCTCCCTGGCCAGGCTGTGGATCTGGACTGTGTTAGGTTCTCGTCTGAGCAGGAGGTGGGAGAATGGTCAGCATGCCTCCAGCAGCTCTCCTCTCCTGAGGAGACACTGATTACAGCCCTCAAGGAAGGGCCTTTGGAAAACGCCCTGCAGCTTCAGCTTTCTTCCTTGGGGTAGGTGAGAAGGGAGTGGTTGTGAATTGAAGGTAAGAATATGACAGAGCAATACTGAGAGTGCAGCCTGCAGCTTGATGCTTTGGGTGTCTACTCTGCACAGACAGGTGTGAGCTTGGTGCTTGTTTAGTGGCTGTCTGGAGGGTCTGCTCTGAGTGTCTGCCCCTGTAACAGCCACTCCTTCATCTCTGGACATCAGCGGGTTTCGATGCTTCCACATCTTAGCCTCACCCTTCAGCTTCTACAGACGTGTGTTATCGTGAAAACAGCAGGCTCAGCCCCATTCCCCTGCTGCCCTCATAGAGATGCAAATGAGGATGAGAAGTAGACACCAGTAAAAGGTGAATGAATCTCATAGCTGAACATCTGAAGTGTGTCTGTGCCAACTAAGGAAAAGACTAGTCACAGATACTTCTTGGGGCTTGGAGGTGTCTCTAGGACTAAGAACTCAAAGACAATGCCACTGTCCTTTGCCAGATCACTGCTGCTTTACTGTCAACTGGATCAGAAGATTTCTGGCAGAGCTAACAAAGTTAGCCTGGACATCTGACCCCTGTTTATTCCCAGAAAGTCATCAACTGAAAGCAGCAGTGTAGTGTCGGTGCCAAGTTCCAGCTTACAGCCTGACTGATCATGGTCCAAGAGACAAGAGAGATCTTAGGAGATGTTGTGGCTGGCTGCTTTCCATCCACCCAATAGTGTGAGGGAGACGGTCTCATATCAGGAAGAATACCATGGAAGAGGGAGTTGGGCAGGCCCTGTGGGGGTAGGCAGGGGTAGTTTTGTAATCATGGTTATCACTCTTCAATACTCAGTAAGGACTCTTTGAAATCAGTACTTAGAGTGCATGGCTCAGGCCATCACCAGGGAGGTACACAGGAAGAGCGATTTCCCAGTGGGTGCATCTGCTTATTGTAGGTTGAACTGACTTAGGAGAGCAGGCCCACTCAGCTCAGGGCTGTTCTGACCTGAGCATCCATTCTATGTACATATTACCATGAGAACTAGATAGCACATCTAGAGTGCTGTCCTCAGGAAGCACTCCTATTTACAGGACAGGGTCATGTGTCATCCCTTGTGGGAAAGGAAAACAGGTGCTGAAGGCAAAGGAGGAGAGCATATTCATTCACTCCAGCTCTTGGGTTGGTCTAGGTAAAGGAACAGGGAAGGGGAACATAGCAAAGCCCCACCTGTTGTGTCAGTCTGCAAGCACTTAGCCTCCTGCCCTTGCACGGATTCCCTCCTTACATCTTTCATTGCTTCACCAGCCTTCTCTACCTAACACTTGTAGTCGCCCCATGTTGCACAGGCCCTACTTGTACTGCAGCTGTGGAAAGTCTTACTCCTTACTACCTTATTCCTCATTCCTCAACCCCATGACAAATGAGTCATATTTCACACAGAAGCTCTCAGCCTGAGACTGGGAGTTCCTCTGACCGTTTACTTGGTTCTTCTCTAAAGACTTCAGATGTACAAATGGGGCCTTTCTAGTCCCTTCTAGTCTGCCTCGTCCCCTTCATAGTGCTTCCTGTCCTGGTCTCTGCTTCCTGAAAGCTAGCCCCAGCCATCCTGTTTTTGGAACTGTACCTCCACATCGCAGGCTACTCTTGGTTGCTTGAGCTGCACAGTGAGCAGGTTCTTTTGCTTGGTGTCCTGTGCACAGTCGATCTCTGTGATGGGGAAGGCTTGTTGCTGCGTGTCCTCACTGATGCTTACGACAAATAGCACTTCTGATGTCAGCAGCAAGCACCCTTCGTGCTCCTGGCCTGAGCCCCTCACCAGAACGACATCCAGGGCCATATGGACTTCTGGTCTACCCAAAGACTGAAGCATTTTCCTGGTTAAAAGGAAGAAGTTAAGGTCAAGAGCAAGCCAGAAAGACAGAAAGTGGTTGAGCTTCACTGTTTATCAGTGATTGGCGTATGCCCTCCCTCCCCATAACAAACAAAACCAAAAAACCAGCCATTTGCTCAAATGCAAAGTAAAATGTTAACTTTAGCTTAATTATGGTATTTCTGTATTTGCTATAGCTGGCTAAAACAATACTGCCACTTTCACGTTGATTCTTGCTTCTGGAGAGAAGATATCCTATGCTTCAGTTAGCTATGCTCCTCCCATGAGAAATGACACCCCAATTAGAACTCTGGTTCCACAGGGGATCTCGATCCTTGCTGCAGGCCCGGATTTAAGTAATGTTTATCCCTAAGACCAAGTAGAGGAGATGATTTTGTTTCGTCTCCCTGTGTTGTCCAAGCTGGTCTTGAACTGACAATCCTGCCTCAGCCTCTTAAGTGGTTCTACCACAACCAGTCCACAGAGCAGTTTTCTATCCAGATTTAACCTGGAAAGAATAGCCTTTCCCTGGAACTGCTCAAGATACCAGTGTCAAAAGCAGCTGTTCCTTTGGTCTCCCCTGGACATGTGTCCATTCGCATGAGAACAAGCCAGGGTCTATCAGCAGACAGTGTAAATGTAAACTGAGCAAGTGGCTCAAGGATTTTACCAGACATATTTGACGTGGCTGTTTGGAGCCTGGTCAGCATATAGATGTGTTGGTTGGCAGCGTTGTTTGGGAAGCTGAGAAAGTCCAGCTCCATGTAAAATACCTGCGGTGAAAAGCAAGAGGTAGACTACTTATTTTCTGGAAAACAGTTCTATGCTGTAGCCATGCTATCTTACAGCTATCCATCAGATATTACAGATTCAAAATGAGGCCACATCTTTGGACATATGAGTATAGATAGCCATTAAACAACTGCTTAGCTATGCTGATCTTGCCTTAGATATGCTTAACACTTAGAGCAGCCGTTCTGAACCTGTGAGTGACACAAGCCTGTCATAGAGATCACCTAAGGCCATTGGAAAACACAGATACTTACATTTCGACTCATAACAAATTACAGTTATGAAGTAGCAACGACAATAAATTTATGGTTGGGGTTCACCGCAAAAGGAGGAGCTGTCTTAAAGGGTCACAGCGTTAAGAATATTGAGAACCACGGAGTTAGAGGAAGCAATGCTCCTGAGAGAACTGGTCATGAATAGTATCTTACATGTCACTTAAAACTTAGGTGTTTGAAAAGTATTACTTGACTTTGCTGCTTAATACAATATTTCTATGTCTGATATGAGTGGCTAAAAAACAAAACAAAAAACCAGCTATGTACAAAGGCACATGGCTTGCCTAGATAAAGTATTTAAATTTAAATGACTTAATCCAGCTGTTAAACAAGATGCTGTATACATTTATGAGTGCTCTTGGGACCTCTGGTTTGTTCCATGCTTTCTCTGGTGCCAGTACCAAATGAGGGCGCCCAGCAGCAGCCACATAAGCCTCCAAAGAGACTCTCCAGAACCAAAGATGGTACAGCATGTGTGCTTTCTGAGGGCTTGTAAATGTTTATAAACGAGGCATAGTCATTAGGCTAAGAGTTAGTGGTTTGTAAAACCTTCAGTGTGGTAATAAAAGTTTTACAAGAGTGATGGAAACCAAAAAGGCCATGTGAAGCTCTGCTCTGAGATTCTCTTACATAAGGGCTGAGTTCCTAAGCCCTGGGAAACATGGTAAAAGACAATGTTAAAACCCAAGCAACTTAGGAGGTAGAGTTTTTACTCTGTTCCAGTTTGTAGCAAAAAGAACACTTTCTCTTAATGAGTAAGGGAGAGTTTAACTGTTCCCACCTGAGTTCTAGCAGTTTGTGTTGTCAGTTTCCCTCTACTGAACCTGCCATCCACAAAAGATGGATTGGAAAGGTGAGCAAAGGCATGGCTGTCAGTGTGACCTCTCAAAGGATGTGTGCCCTGATCAGGCAGGCTGTCTCGTCAGGACGGAGGTGCAGGGTCCCTGCAAGGAAAGGGCCTGCTGATTGCCTGGCCAATACAGAGAACGTGCTGTCTGACAAGTGGGTGGCCCTGCCTGTGGTGGTCTGAGATGCCAGTTAGCTTGCCTGTTGCCTGGACACCGTCAAGTTTTAAGAAACGTAATTCTAATCATATGTTTACTGCAAGGTATTTTAATGTACTCTGCTGGAGTGCAGAAAGAAAGCCAGGGAAGTGCTTCCTTTCACACCATCACTTATGTACATCTCGGGGGATGTCTTGACACTGCGACAAGCCCCTGGTCTCTTAGCATCGGCTTGGGAAAAGGGCTTTAGCTGCACACCGTGTGCCTTTGCTCCCATTGGTCAGGAGACTCAGACCTGGAAAATGTAGCTGAGCCCAAAGAGCAGCGCGCATGCCTTCTCCTCTTCACAGGCAGATGTCCTCCTGACTTAGAAATGGTTTGTCTGCCCCACTTTATCTTAGGAAAAGCAATCATCCTTTTCTTTCTTGCCATACTGTTTGGAATTTCTAACCAGTTACTTTATTAGAATCTATTAATTGCACTGTAAAAAAAATTGGCTCGGAATATCTGAAGTTACTCGTTGATGCTCCTGACTGGCAGTAGTTATACTCTGTAAGGGAACACTGGGGCACAGAAAAGTGAGCTATTGCTTACTCATTTTATGTCTCACCTCGTGCCTTTGTGAAAAGCTAGACTCAGAGGACCCGAGCAGGAATGCACATTGCTGATTTGGATTGAGTAGTTTCTTTTTTTTTTAAACCTACTCACCGTAGCCAGTCTGTGACACAAGTTCTGCAGCTCCCCCAATGGGTTTGGTGAATACCCCCATGATTCCTTTCCCCACGCCTGAGATGACACCTTTTGCCTTATGTCCGGCTGAAGCCTGGGTCTCAGATGTTTTCTGGAAGTTCTGCATTGGCTGATCAACTATACCAGCAACTGCACCTGAAATAACAAAAGCTTTCAGTGAGGACAGAGCTTAAAGACTCTTGGGTACACCTCAGTCTGGAGCTCAGTTTACCCTAGGATAAAAGTGGCTCTCTGCCCTCATTAGACAGTTTTGTTTACTTATAAGTACACTGAGGGACATTTACACTAGATGGTTCCTTATAAACACAATGCTTGGATTTTGTTTGGTTCACAAGCTAAGACCTGGAAGCTCGTGACTACTCTGGAGTGTTACCCATGTGCCTTTCTGCAGAAAGAAGGGCACAATTTCAGGAGAAAGAACCATCAGGAGAGCCTGCATAACCAATAATCTTGACTGTGGGGGTGTGGAGAAGGGTGTGTCTTCCCCCAGTGCTTTCTGTCTTATCTCCTTGAGACAGGGAGTTCCACAGATTCTCAGGCTTATGGTTGGGCTAGGCTGGTTGGCCAATGAGTGCCCGGGATCTATCTGCTTGTCTCTCCCCTTGGGTGGTTGGATTACAGTTAGGAGTTACGCCCTGCTGATTTACAGAGTACTGGGATTTCAATCAACTGAGGTCCTCAGAACTCCATAGCAGGCACTCCTATTCACTGACCTGGTTCTCTCTGACTTAAAACAATTATTTTCTAATAATTCAATATTATCACTGTTGATATTTAATGAAAGTAATTGTTGACAGATTATTTTTATTATGGCTAGTCTATCAAGTGCTTATGAACTGAGCACTGTACAAAGGTCTCCACCCACGTGAGGTCATTTAGTCCTCATAATCCTATGAATAAGGCCAAGAGATGAGAGGTTAAGGGATTTTCCCAAGGTTGCACAACTACTGAGTGGCTGGGCCTTGATTTGAGTCCAAGGATGTGCTTGATTTGCTTACCCAGTTTATCAAACAGGTTCCTTGCCTGCTTCTCACTTCAGCTGAGGTTTGGCCACACTTGACTTCAGAGTAGCCATTAAAACACTGCTTGCCTCACGAATTGCTGTGCGGCTTTACCATTGGAGCTACCGTTTCTAACTGAACTGAAGGCTGTCACAAATGAAAGGCATCCCTCTGCCGCCAACCTCATAGGTCCTCTACCTCCAGGGGTCAATGATAAGGTCAGCAAAGGGCTCGTGTGTCCTGACTTCACCACACAGCAGAGGGCTTCTTACCTCAGCAGAGATCGTGTTTATAATTCCTGACAGTTCCTTGTTTCAGCCTGAGCCTGGCAGGAATAATGCAAATGTACGATCCCTTGGTAGAGATTTAGTGCACGTCTAATCCATTATTCCAAATGGCACCAACTCAAAATCTCTTGGGTCAAAGGAGATTTCCAGGTCTCCGTTAATGACCTGCTAATTTCAAGCAATACTCCACTGAGCAAAATATACTGAAACAAAAGACTAGACTAGTTCCTTCAGGTCATATCCAAGGGGACTGTTCTTTATAGGTTCCAGCCCTTTGGTTTTTAGCAGAGACATTTTAAGTTTATGAATTGACAGATCAAGAATTTGCCAGAGGTGACACCCTAGGGTAATGCCACTCCAGCCTAAAGAAATGACGGACTGAGGGGAGACTATAGCGTCCAGTTGGCCCAGCTTGTCTTGGCTCCTAAGAACAGAGTGTCATACTTCTAGCAGCCTAGGCAACTGGTGCTATCAGTGGTTGAGAAGATTCCTTCAGTTAAAGGATCAAGGCCTCTTCTGCTCTCCCTGGAACAACCAGAGCCCATGGCAACACAGTGTGGGTGTGGGCACGGAACAGTGCCACGAAGGCCTCGGTTTGGAGTCTTTGTTGTCATACTAGTTTTCTAAGTCACTACAGAGGCAAGGATGACTTTGACTTCCTGGTCCTTATGTTTCCACCTAAGAGCTAGGATAATAACTGAAAGTATAGCAAATTGTTGTCAGTGTTTCTGGTGGAGATGCCCTTCCAAGTGTGGCTTTCATTACAGCTACTGACTTGGGTTGGGGTAGGTGTTTGCCTCATTTAGGATCTTCTCCCATTTCCCTATCATGTGCCCTTTATAGATGATAATATCCACATGGGGTGCTCACCTCTGCCCCCTTCAGTGTAAAGAGGGACCTTAGTGAACCTCCCTTGACCTCTGCTTTCTTGTATTCACTTAAGGCTCCCATTACAGTGGCTTTGATAGATACACTCCTGGACAGCCAGAAAAGTGGGGACCCCAGACTCATTCCAAGACAAAGTTAGAGAAAGATTCGTCAAGTCACTTGCCTCCAGTTCAGCCCCAGACTGCAATGGCGACAGCCACCCTCAGACAGCCCAGTGACTGACCATCAGGTGTCATGGGCTCCTGCTCTGTGCTAATGATACAGAGAACAGAGGCTCTCAAGAGATGAATAGAAATCCCATAGTCTGTAAATCTGGTTGGAGAGAGGCAGCTTCTCAGGGCTTTAGGAGGCCAAATACCACAACTGGTAAATTATTTACTGTCATATACTCTGCTCTAAGGCTTTAGGTAGTGGAAACTGATCTTAAGATTTGTTTGTTGGCAAAGGGCCTGTGGAGTGGGTGGCCACGTGGAGAGTGCTGTAATGTGATGAAGTGAGTGGAGGAAGGAGGATGCACATGAGGGTGGGGCACCCACTGTGGACTGAGCTAGGCCTCACAGCAGGTTTCCATCCTCTGAGATGTAGGAGGCCTGCACTGAAGAAACAAGGGGCTACTGAGTGCTTCATTCTCGTCTTCTGACTTGCCTTGGAATCAAGGACACTCTACTAATCTATTCTGGTGGCAGCTTATCCCACAATGCAGTGTTGTTGTTCATAGTAGTGGTATAGGTCTGAGCTAGGACACCATGCTGCTGGGCTATCTACAAGTGAGGCCTGCACAGTGCTTGGGGCCAGCTTTCCTTGTCAGAGCAGATAGTCAAACCAGGAAGTAATTAAACTTGAATCTGTCAATCTGCAAGTCCCAAATAATTGAAAACCCAACTGCTGCTAGCCGGTTTGATGTTCAAGGGCCTCCTCCAGTGTACCTCCTCTTTTGCTCTTGATCTATTATATTGATTTATCTATTGGGATCCTAGTCAGCTCCTCCCCTTCCTCCTGAGGTGGGAGTAAGTACAACTACGTCAGTTCAGCTGGGCAGCGGTGTTCTTGGTGGGTGAGTCAGGGCTTGGGGGACTGTGGCAGAACTGGGACATGGAGGTGGCCAGCTTTTCTCAGCTAGACTCTAGGGCACAAAGGCATGTGTGGCAGTTTGAGGAAACAAGGTGGATTTGGCACGTGTAAGCAAAGCCAGTGCCCATTCTACAGGTCCCACAGTTTCCAAACATGCAAAAGCCCTGGTGGCCTCGCGGACTTGGACCACATGGCCTGAAGTAGCTACAGAAGTCTTTGGGTTTTCAAGGCCTTCATAGCACTTGTATCCCTAACAGGACAAAAAGGGGGTGCATTTAGGGGAAATGTATTTCTCCTGCCCTTGGAACTCTCTCAGTTGTTTACTCTCCTGTCCTGATTGTTTCTAGGCGGGGAGCCCTGAGAGAAGGTGGTATAAAGGTCTGGTTCTTGCTGGGTAGCTACTTAAATTGAAACCAAGATCGTCAATGTGGAGTATAAAGAAGGAAGTGAAAGGCGTCAGTCAACCCAAAGACATGCTATAGATAAATCCTCCTTACAGAGTGCTTATGTAAGGAAAAGTCTGGGCAGCAAGGACTGCAGTCCTCACTGTGGGCTCCAACTATTAGACACCAACCTCAGTGAGGCACTGAGTTACACGTGGCAATTCTAAACACTTTCTGGGGACCAAACTGAAATGGTGACATTGAGACTTGATTGCTCTCTCCCTCCTGGCACACATCCGGCATTCTGGGACCAGACACTACAGGACAGCTTATATATTCTGTAACACAGACAGGCTCTTGAACCCTCAGAGGAAAGGAAGTCACTTCACCCAAGCTGGAGCTACTCACTGTAAATTCTGAGAAGTCCAGAAATGCTGGCAGCCCTGGAGGCAGTGGGTGTTAGTCTGGACTGGAGCTCCTGGGGGCCCATATGCCAGTATTAGGGCACCTGGGAGTAGGGGTAGGGAGGGTATTGAAAGCATCCTCAGAACTCAACAGCTTTCTGGAAATTGACAGCATATGAACCTATTGCCGTCCTCAGCCTAGTGAAGTTGGTTAGTAAGACACCATGAAAGCTCTCTGCCAGAGGAAGTGAGACAGTGGCCAGAGCTTTTCCTTATGGGAAAAGTATGGAATCTTGGAGCCTGAGGGAGTCAGGACCAGGATGGAGGCAGCCTGTGACGGTCAGCTTAGATCTCTTGGACAGGTTAAGAAAGCACTCATTCCCACAGCAAAGGGCATTTAAGGCAACAATTCTTAGCTTAAAACAATACAAAGTCCCCATATAGCAAGCTTGGGGCTCCCAAGATAACTTTATTGTCACCTCCCTCTGGACAGAGTAACTTCACTGGACTAAACTTCCCCAAGAACATGCCTGTGGTTGCTCAAATGCTACTGAGCCAGGATGTTTACAGTCCCTTTGATTGCAGAACATAACACCAATTCGTTCTGATTCTGTATGTGCCCTGTGGCCCCTGCCTTCTCATTGTTTCTAACAACTGTATTATCAGCTCCAGTTTATAATCAAATCGGGATTAAAGAAGTTAAACACGTACCTAAGGTCACAAAGAAAGGACTTGGATAACCTAGCTCGGAGTCCAGAACCCTGAGGGGCACAGTCTACCCACTGCCACACCCCCAGAATGCCACTGCATCCTCCCCAAAGGAGTCCATGGCCTCTGGGCTGCAGAGTCAAGCAAGGAGACTGCTGGTTTACCCAGCACTCTTCACAGGTCACTGGCCTCCCACTTTCCACACATTACAAACAGCACACTGCACACACAGACTTACTGCTTGACTGATCTCTGGTAAGTCAGCCTGCACGGTAACATTTACCGTGTCCTCCTACAGCCTCAGCTGCTGCGCTGCTGCTGAGGGGCTGCATGGAGAGCAGGCCAACGGGGGGAGGAAGGCTTTCAGCCTCACCTCTTCCACCCTGGGCTCTGTACCTCCATGGTCACTTTGATCTCCACACTGCACACTCCCTCAGATGCGTGAAAGGCAGGGTGCCAAGCAATATAGTTTTAAATTCCTTTGCAAGCAAATAAACAAAAAACACCCTTGAAAAATCCTGCCCTGCAAATTTCTAACTCTGAAGCTTTCTTTTTATAGATTTTTCCAAAGTAACTTATTTTCAAACACTTGAAATACCCACGGCAATCTTCACCTCTAACTATACTATCGGGCTGCTTGACAAACAATAATTGCTTTGAGATGGGCTGATCTGAAATAAATAAATCCAAGGGGAAAGCTGGCTCCTGACCACAATTTACACAGTACGTGCACACTGCTCAAGTGCTGCTCAAACAAAAGCAGCCATGGTCAGGGGATACATGCTTTGCCAAGGTTGCTGGTAACTCACTTCTAAAAGTGTGTAGGGGTGTCCTGTGCAATTGTCCTTGGCTGTGCAGACTGTCTACCAAGACCCATGTGAAGTAGGAAGAGCGAGCACAGGTGTGTCTGGTAAACTGCTCCCAGGCAGTCCTGAGATGCCCTTCCCTGTTAAGGGGCACCACAACTCTATCACTGGTCCTGCTCCTCAGATGCACTCCAGACATCACAGCAAGGGTCTGCTGCATCACAGCTCAATTCTCCCTGTCAAAGGTCAGGAACTTCATAACCATTCCCATGAGCAAGCCATGTGGCCATTGCTGAGTGCAGACAGACAGGAGTGTCAAGTCCCTTACCGAGCAGGCTGATGCCTAGCCTGGACAGGCCCTGTCGCAGTCCTTCACTCAGGCTTTCTGGGAGCTGCCGCCGCCACTCCTCCTGCCGGGTGTAGTGCTCCTCGTCCAGTGAGAGCCGGTCCATATTTCGGGCCAGGCTGGTGGCCAAGTTGGTGATGGACGTCAAGGTACCTGAAGGCACAAGATCAAGGGTTGGTTTCCTTGTCACGGGTTGGTGGACTTCAGGTGGTAGCCTTGGAGGTTTGTAGGGTGGGATGAGGAGAAAATATACTGACAGCACTTGAGTGTCTTCTTGACCTGTTGGGTGGGGGGCCCCAGCCTTCCCTTCCCAGGCATTTGAAACAAGAAGCACAGCACTTGAGCACAGGAGCTGACCTTCTCCAGCGGGCAGCGGAATATCCTTACGTGGCTAAGAGCTTTACACCTGGCCAATGGTTTCCCAAGACTTGGGGAAATATTTCTGAAGTCCTCTATGGATCCTACTACTGACACACCCCTGGCCTACCTTCGTTTCTGACCTTGCTTTACAGGTTTTGTGTAAGGTTATATTCCTTAGTCCTCTGTAGACCGCCAAGAAATGTTTCCATTTTAGGACTAAAATTCTTGTCCTTTTTTTGTGAATTCAGTCTTCCCTCTCCTTCCTGGGGTCTCATATACAAGCTTACATCAGCTTTGAACTTGTGATCTTTCTCAGCATGCATGACTACATCTGGCCATTGACTTCAGTCTTAATAAGGGGAGAAACTAAACTGTATCACTTGGCATTCTGAGGGAAAAAAACTATTTGCTACAGAAGATTCATGTAGTTTTGGTGATCAGGACATTGACTGATGGAAAAGCCAACAAAGGGACCCAGGCAACAATTCTGTTTGGTTTTCCTAAAAAAGACAACTTCACAGGCTCCAACAGTCCCCACCACTCCAGCAAGTGTATATGGAAGACACCAATAGAGAAGAAATGGCAGGTGCCACTTCTGAAGCTACCACTTTTATCTGTGGTCTGAACACCCAGACACACACACACACACACACACACACACACACACACACACACACACACACACACACACACTCATTCCCCCCACCCCCCGCTGCCTCAGATTTTGCCAAGCTGGGAGAACAAATGTAGAGTGCAGTCAGGATGCTAAATAACTGAGCTTCAGTTTCAGGTGTTTGTGGTCCTACTGTAAAACAGAAATAGCAGAACCTCAGAGGTCCCACGCAGGACTGAGAAGCCCACCAGGCACACATCTGTGAGATTCTAGTCCACGTCCAGGCCTCCTGGGATCAGGGGCTAGGGAGGCTCCCTTTCATTGTGCATGGAATTTGTTTTTATTGCTCTGGCTGCTCTCTTGCCAACCCCCCACCATGAGCCCCCATCCTCTCTATGGATCATGGAGTCTCACATTTCAAGCCTAAGTCTTCTTTTGAGGCCTTCTAGAGACTTCCGTAACCTGCCCACTCATAACAGAGTTATGGTATTGTCTACAGTAAAATGCCTTTTATGGGCAAGAAGGCCTTTGCCCTGTTTTCTCTGCCTCCCGCTGAGAAGAAAAGGGGACTCAGATGGCCCTTGTTAGTTTCCCAGTCACTGCCAACCTGACCAAAATATCAAGCAAACACTGGATGAAATGAAAACATTCTCCTGGTGGGAAGCAGTTTAGCCTTCGTGCCTGATGGCCTGTCTAGACCACAAGATGGCACTGTGGGTGTAGGGAGTGGGAGCGAGGCTGACCTAGTCAGCTTCCCCACCACAATGTATCCATGTCCTTAGACAGTTATGACCACTGTATCTGCACTTTAGAAATATGATGAGGCAACCGGTATAGTCCTGACTTAGCAGAAGTCACAAACACCTCAAATATTTCTATATTTATTGTATAGAATAAAAATTGAGCCAGTTCATGCTTTCCCAATGAGAGGTTTAAAATCCTCAAGTTTCTGAAACATTTTTATATACTACAGGCAAGCAGTGATTTGTTTAAAACATGAGATTTGCTACAAGCCCAGCATTTCCCAGCAACCTAATACAACAACAGAAGCTGGAGGCTGGGTGAGCCAACTGAAAAGCATAAACTCTTGATAAACACGACAAGGAACAGCAAGGACCTGCACCAGAGAGCTACCTTTGGAAATGTGCTTGACGAACGATGTGGTCCCTCTGGAGACCCCGCTCACGAAGGCTCCTGGGCCTCGGGTCAAGCCCTCATAAGGAAGCCTGAAGAAGTCCGAGATCCCGTTTCCGATGCTTCTCACTAGGCTGGCAGGGCTGCCGAGGATTTCCAGAGACCCCACCACCCAGCCTGCAACACAAAGCGAAGGGGTTACTGACACCTTGAGTTCAGCGCTTTCAACAGTCGTGAAAAGTGGCCTGTTTTCCCTAAAATTCCCTTTTCACTCTAGAACGAAGGGTGTCATAAGCTTCTTGGAGCAAAATATGGGAAATAACTCATTCTCTGAGAATTCATAAATGGTGAACTTTCATACTTTATAAATCACAGTGATCTTCTGGCAGCCTTGCAAATGGCTTTAATAGGACTTCTGTGCCCAAGCCTCCTGTACTCCTGTAAAGGGAACCATGTGCAGAGAACACTGCCAGCTCGGGCAGGCACTCTGGGCTGCAGGTGCTCACAGACTTTTCTCCCTACCTGCCTTGGCAGCAGGGACTACCTGGGGGGGGGGGTACAAGCCAGATGCTAAATAGGGTGTTGCAAAAGGGATGCAAGCTTTGACAAGGATGGAGGGTTGCTTCCTTAGAGTGCAGCTAGAGCCAAACCAATGTCTCTCCCCGAACCCTAGCTTCGGCTGTGTAAACATCAATGACAGGGACACACTGATTAGTTAGAGGGAAGTGCTCCCCCACCGGTGTCCCAGGAGGGTGGCTTTGGGTCTGCTTTCCTATTTAAACTCGGGCTTGCCAGGAGCTGGCCTGCTCAGTCAGTGGCTTGCTTACAGCCTTCTGCCTTGTGGGAATGAGGCTATGGTGAGGTCCACAGCAGCTGCCTTTTCCCTTCCGCCTGGGGTGGGGACTGAGGGCTCTACCCTGAGGACTCCACGGGCAGGCAAAGACCAGGGGGAAGAGGAATCTGAAAATGCAACTTCATTCAGGAATCTTTAGACTCAACCCAGTACTGTGGCCTTTTCATTGGGAAGGCTGTGAGGAGAGGCCCAGGGTGGGCTCTGTTTCCTCTCTCAACAGCAATTCTCTGTGACAGAGATCCTCAGTAAAGTCACCAACCCAAGAGGAATGCCAAGTCCCCAGGTCACTACCAAAGCAGAGAGGAAGGAACTTGCATAAACGGAAAGGGGCTCAACCTTTCCGTTTCTGAAACATTAGGTTGACAACATGGGTGTCGAGTCTGAGGACTGACAAATGAGGAGCCACATGGGGCCACGGCACTGCTTGTAGAGTCCCCGGACAAGGCCAACAGTGCCACCACCACTATGCAGCCTGACCGCTGAGCTCCTGGGGTCAGAGCTGTATGGACACAGGAGGCCAATGACAATTTGTGTGTTTACAGTGTTTCTACTGGCAGGAAGCAGGGGACACTGAGGTAAGATTACCTCAGTAAGGTATTCACAGTCTCTGGCTAGAAAACCTAGGAGTTTCCAACCTAGTTGAGTTTACTTGATGCCCGCCCCTGTCTAAATAAATAAATGAATAAATAAATGAATGAATGAATGAATAAATGGATGGATGAATGGATGGATGGATGGATAGATGGATGGATAGATGGATGGTACTATGGAATAAGTTATTCCTGAAAGGTACTCTGAGGAGGTAAAATAAAAAAGGAGATTCTTCTTAGAGAATCTCCCTGAATGATCACAGGTTCCATCTGAGGGCTGGTCTAGAGACCAGGAATCTGGGAAGAGAGGGGAAGACCCACCTTGACTCTTAATTTCACCCAGTTAATGAGAGCCCTTGCCAGTTCTTCCGAGCCATATGAAAGGTGAGACTGGTCGGTAAGTCTGTGATCAGTGAAGCCTGAAGCCACCAGAGGGCTGTTTGTGGATGCAGATTCTACTTGGTCAGAAGGAGTGCAAGGATACCCTTTACTGCTTTCTGTAGAGGTGAGTGAGATGGCCAGCATCCAGCAGGCATGGGTTCTAGACCCTGAGAACCAGAGCATGGGCCATTAAGCTTCTGCCACCTGCCACCGCCTGTGGGTGTGTACTCCTGTATAGTGCACAAGCTGTGCCCAGTGTTCTGCTGATTTCAAATGTTTAGTGCTTTATTTATTTATGTGGCTGGGGGTGTGCGTAGGGGTGTGCAAAGGTATACACTTGTGGAGGCCAGGGGACAACTTGTTAGTCAGTTTTTTCCTTCCACTCTTATCCACACAGCTGGACAGCAGCCATCTTGCTGGCCTATTTATTCTGCACATTTAAGGGATAAATGGCTAGAACATACATAATTCTTTTCTTCAGTGTCTTTAGGCTACAAGTGGTTGAATCTGCAGATGTGAACCCAAGGATGCAGAGGTCCATCTGGCTTAGTTTCTTGTAGATTTTGTTGGTGACCTGAGTCTATAAGAGTGAGAGCTGGAGGAAGGCAAGAACCTTGAGAAATTCTCAAGCTTACCTTCCTTCCTTTGAATGGAGCTGTTCACTTCTAGTTAGCAGTTATATATTTTTAAAGCCTCTTTAAATGACTCCACAGACTTTCCTAGAAATGAGGTCAGGGTGTTTCAAGCATCGCAGCCAGGAACCTTGAGTCCAGTGGGTGAATGCCACCCCATATGAGGTGGACACAACCTGCTCCCTGCCAGCTAGCCCTCTCCTACTGTCCATAGGAATGCTCGTCCATTCTCCTTGGGCCTGCCAGCTACCCTCCCCATAACCTTTCTAGCTCTCAATTTTCCAATGACTTTTCTTTCAGGTAATATTCAGACTGACCATAGGGTTTTAGTGACAATGTTTTCAACCCAGTTTTGGTATTAAAATTTCTTTCCTGCTATATATCGAGAATGAGATAACCACAAGATTTTTAATTACAAAAAGGCCAAAGAGAATGTTCTCATGAGATCTCTTTGCCCTCCAGTAAAGCAAGGCAGTAAGTTTAGCACAAAGCCCACGGAGGCCACAGTTACCTAGGCCCAGGTGGAATCTGTCCTTTAGCTCAGCTTTCCAGCTTGGTATCAGCTGTGACCACAGGGAGCCTTCCTTCTCCCTAGGCCTCTGACTAGAGCAGCATCTACCAGAAGGGTAAGTGTCTGGGGTACTTACAGATATACATATCTATTCTGTTTGAAATACTCTGCATTATTTTTAAATGACTCCTTAGCAAGGGGGAAACATTTTCTTCACTGTTATGCAAACTATCCAGACAACAGGTCATTAAGGCTCTCAACAGGAGGTCGTCCTTTTTCTCTACGGTGGAGTCCAGCTATCCCTGGGTGGAGTCAAGCTATCCCTGCTCTCTCTGTATTTCTTTACAGGAAGGTTTAGTCTCAAGTAGCAATGATTACTGGCCCCTTACTAATGGTAATACAGTCACTTGCTGCCACAGCCTGAGTGGTCTATGGGAATTCATTCACCAAGCACAAGGTTATCATGTATATGAACTCATCCTTCAAGTTCTTTACTGGCGTAGATTTAACAAAGTCAAGAGTGGATGCTGCTTGACAAGACTGTTAGCAACCTTGAGGACCAGGCTATCACCCTGGACCTGTCTAAGAGTGACCCAGAGTCAGGAACACATGCTCTGGGCACAATGACTGTAAAGTAGTTGGAGGCCGCAGGTAGCCTAATTTTCACATTAGCACACGGTGTGTCCCATGGAAGATTCTGTATGCGCATCAAACACTCCCTGTAGGCTCTTCCAGCCAGGCGGGAAACTTACTTCTCCCTATGGTCCCCACTATAAACCATCCCATGGTCTTAAAAATCCACCTTATAGCTGAAGACACAGACTCAGGAAGGTTCAATATTCACCCAAGGTTTACACTGCCAGTCCAGACCTAGACCCAGTTCTGTTAGATGTGTGGCCTACATATATCACCCAGCCCTTACCTGCTCTCCCGAGTGTTGTGCAACAGACAGCCCTCTCCACAGTGTACCATTTCTGTCATGTGTTAGCCCATCACAGACCCTTCCCTTGCATCCTCACCTGCTCTGAAAAGAGCCCCGGCAGCATAGTGCATGGCCAGTGCGTGCACCAGTTGCCTCGCTGTAGTGAACAGCGGTCCTCTTTCAAACACGGAGAAGGAGAGAGGAGTGTGGTCGGAGGCGATGTACAGCTTGAGGGAGGCGTGAATGCTGACGAGCAGGCTCACTGGCTGGATGACCAGCTTCCGTAACTTCACTGGGTTCACCAAGGCCTTGGCGTGCTGTGTCACCTGCATGGGCAGCAGCTGCTTTCCTGTACGGAGCTGTGCATGGTGACCAGCCAGCCTGCTGTGAGGAAGGTAGGTGTCAAACAAAGTTTTGATGTAGTATACGAAGGTGTCCTCCACATACAGCCGTGCTGGTTTCAGTTCAAAAGTGAACTCGCTGACATCGAGGAGGAAGTCCTTCCCTTCAGATACAGTGAGGCAAAGTTTGATGAAGCAATTTTCCTTGTAGTCTTCCAAGTCTTTGCTGGAGACCAGGAGACTCTGCACTTTGGAATACTGAGCAGGCTCTGTTTTCTCTCCTCGGCAGACCAAGACAGCAAAATGGAAACTGGACTTGCTATAAAGCTGGTTGTCCAGCTGCAGGTCTCCACAGTAGACCTCCACACCGTAAAGCTGGAAGAAGCTGGAGGGAGGCTCTTCCCCTGGGAGGACACCAGGCACACATGGAGACACATGGAGAAAAACATTGTCCAGAGTGAGCCTCAGTAGTTCAGATGGTGCCTGGTGTGTGAGGTCGTCAGACACTGCCAGGCTCAACTGGGTGATGAACATCCTGAAAGTGACCATCCTCTCCAGAGCTCTAGAGAAAGGGCAGAGCTTATTAGTGCCTCTGGTTTCTTTCTTATTTGTTTGAGGACAGTGCCTCACTGCATACCCTCTGATGGGACAGATTCTCACAACAAGGGAGACCTCAACACTCTGGACAGAGCTAGTACACTTGATGGTTACTGGGGATGTTCCCACTGGGACTGTTACAAGCTCTTGCCATGTTTCTGTATGTGTTTTCTCTTATCAATGCCAGGTACATCATGGTAGAAAGTGAAACAACATTCCTTATATTAAAAAAGATAAGCTGAGGGGTTGGGGATTTGGCTCAGTGGTAGAGCGCTTGCCTAGCAAGTGCAAGGCCCTGGGTTCGGTCCCCAGCTCGAAAAAAAAAAAAAGGAAAAAAAAAGATAAGCTGAACGGAAAAAGGAGAGGTCAGCACGGACCTATCAACCCTGCACACACACATGCACCTACCAACCCTGCACACACACATGCACCTACCAACCCTGCACACACACATGCACCTACCAACCCTGCACACACACATGCACCTACCAACCCTGCACACACACATGCACCTACCAACCCTGCACACACACATGCACCTACCAACCCTGCACACACACATCCACCTACCAACCCTGCACACACACATGCACACATGCACCTACCAACCCTGAACACACACATGCACCTACCAACCCTGCACACACACATGCACCTACCAACCCTGCACACACACATGCACCTACCACACACACATGCACCTACCAACCCTGCACACACACATGCACCTACCAACCCTGCACACACACATGCACCTACCAACCCTGTACACACACACCCACACCCTGCACCTACCAACCCTGCACACACACATGCACCTACCAACCCTGTACACAAACATGCACCCACCAACCCTGCACACACACATGCACCTACCAACCCTGCACACAAACACATACCTATCAACCCTGCACACACACATGCACCTACCAACCCTGCACACACACATGCACCTACCAACCCTGCACACACACATGCACCTACCAACCCTGCACACACACATGCACCTACCAACCCTGCACACACATGCACCTATCAACCCTGCACACAAACACATACCTATCAACCCTGCACACACACATGCACCTATTAGTCCTGCACATTAACTTTTCAAGAACTCCATTCTCCCTGTCCCTAGGCCATCAACTCACACATCTCTAACTGGCTGTTCTTCACCCCAGGAGAGCACTGCTTCTACTATGCCCATAGAGTTTCTGTGCTCCAGCCTCTCCCATTCTATGCCTAAGAGAATGGAAATTTCCTCATGGTTTCTCTATCCCTAGATAAGACCTGCCATCCAGCAAGCACTTGAAGCATGACCCAGGGAAGTATAAGTAGGCACTGTGCTGTTCTAACTTTACCTCCACAGTGTGCAATGTGGTTGCTACCACTGACTCATGCCTTAGACAGCATTTCTGAATACATGTGTGAGCTTGAGACTTTATTCTCTAATTTTGCTATACTGTTGTTTTCTTTCTTTTTTCAACAAACACTTCTGGACAATGTAAGCATTCCTACCTAATATTATTTGAAGTATTATAAAAAAAATAGCAGGGTCCAAACTAATGAGTTTTTCGTCATATATAAATACAAGGAGTTTATTCTTAAAAGTCCTAAATAAATGCATTAAAAGTTCTATTATTTTTATTGTAACTTAATTTTCTGATTATAAAATAAATAAATCCATTATAGAAAATTACTCTATAGAAATTAAGCACTGAAAAATCCACATTTTAATTTTTTTTCTTCCAGTATTCTCTATTGACTCAGCTGGAATGAACATACATGTCTCTCTCTATATCTATATCTATATATACATATATATATATATATCATAATAGGCTTGTTTTACTCTACATTAGATGCTTCTAGTTCACTACAACCAAATAACACCTATATCCTGTGATATATTTGATAAACATTTGTACTCTTAATATCACATCACTATAACTAACAATGAAATAAACGCCATTGTGTATATCCTTGTCTCTTGTTTTCATAGTTTTCTGAACTCTTAAAACTTTTCAGAGGGAATTTTTTTTTTTGGATGAAGTGTGAGTTTGTTTTTATTTTTGGAAACAAACAGATGAACCTCATTTTTATATACAATATGCTAGTCTATGTTTAATTAGGAATTTGGCAGTATTAATAATCAGAGTTACTGTTAAAAGGAATGTATTACATCTTGTTTTTAAGTTAAAAGCTTTTTTTAATTAGATATATTTCTTTTATTTTTATGATCTTCCAACTTTATTAAGAACCTAAAATTATTCTAAAATAGAAACATTTTCCCCTCCCCTCCCCCATACGGGTATTCCCCCTGTACATCCCCCTTATTGCCCTCCCCCATATTCCCCTGCACTGGGGGTCCAACCTTGGCAAGACCAAGGGCTTCCCCTTCCCCTGGTGCCCCAAAAAGGCTATTCTCTGCTACATATGCAGTTGGAGCCCTGGGTCAGTCCACGTATAGTCTTTCTCGGTAGTGGTTTAGTCCTGGAAGCTCTGGTTGGTTGGCATTGTTGTTTTTATGGGGTTGCAAGCTCCTTCAACTCTTTCAATTCTTCCTCTAATTCCCCCTATTCTCAGTTCGGTGATTTGCTGCTAGCATTGACCTCTGTATTGGACATGCTCTGGATGTGTCTCCCAGGAGAGAGTTATATCCAGTCCCTTTCTGTATGCATTTTTTTAGCTTCATTAATCTTACCTAGTTTTGGTGGCTGTATTATATGGGCCACGTGTGTGTCAGGCTCTGAATGGCCATTCCTTGAGTCGCTGCTCTAAACTTTGCTTCCATATCCCCTCCTATGAATATTTCCCCCCCTTTTAAGAAGGAGTGGGAGCATCTGCTCCTTCTTGAGCTTCCTGTGGTCTGTAGATTGCATCTTGGGTAATTTGAGCTTTTTGGCTAATATCCACTTATCAATGGGTGGATTTCTAACCCAGCATTCTCAACCCTTCTAACACTGTGGCCCTTAATACAGATCCTCACACTGTAGTGACCCCAATCACAAAATTACCTTCACTGCTACCTCTTAACTGTAATATTGCTACTGTTATGAATTGGAATGTAAATGTATTTTCCAGAGGTTTTAGGTGACACCTGAGAATGGGTTGTTTGATCTCCAAAGGGTCATGACCCACACACTGAGAACCATTGCTCTACATCAAAGGGGGTTTTGAATTATTAATATGTAAGTACGTGGTACTAAGAGTGCTCAAGAAAATGGTACCAATTACATTCCTATGGCAACTGTATGTGAGGAAATGCTACTGTTAATTTGTAGGTACTATCTTATTTATGTTACTACCTTTGAATATTTCTATTTCCTCTTCCTGTAGTTTTCCACTCATGTCCTCTTTTATCCTTATTTTCTGTTTTGGAGGAGGGGTATCTTTGCATTATTTCTACTGAATTACATGATTATTTTTTTTTCTTTTCTCTTTTTCGGAGCTGGGGACCGAACCCAGGGCCTTGTGCTTGCTAGGCAAGCGCTCTACCACTGAGCTAAATCCCCAACCCCACATGATTATTTTAAGTTAAGGATATTAATTATTTTCATGGCTTTATATTTTTTTTATTTATTTGGGGGGTGAATGCTTATGCCCTGGTTCATGTATGCAGGTTAGAGGATGACTTGCAGAAGTGGTTCTCTCTTTCTACCATGTGAGCTGTGGGGATGGAACTCAGATCAGACCTGGTAGAATAAACTTCTCCTAGGGGTCGCGATGCCATTTCCCCCTCACCTAACTTTTTGAGACATGGTCTCTCACTCAACTGTAGCTTTGCACTAGGGTTGGACCGGCTGGATGGCAAGCCCCCAGGGTCTGTGTGTCTCTAGTCTTTTAGCACTGTGTTCCCAGGCCTTGGTGCTGTCCTTGGACTCTGGTCTCTGGTCCTTATGCTTACACAGCTGGCACTTTACCCACTGGGCCATCTCCCCAGCCTCCTCCACTACAGATGTGTATCAAAGGCTCTAGGGGCTATGTTTATATTTACTGTTTACTGTTGATCTAATTGCAAAGTCTAGTTATTTACAACGTTGTTTTGTGGATTTAGAGACCCTAGCTTGCATCTTATAGTAGTAATAATGTTATTACTTGGAAGAACATGTCTTAGCTTGAAAATCAGTTTGCAGAACTTATCACAGAACTGGGAGACTCAAGAAAAACGCTTTGTTTTTATTATTGTATTATTATTATCATTATCTATATATGCTAGAGGCATAATTTAATAACTAGATTTTTACTCGTGGATCACATGATAATTAACCAAAACCTTTAGTATGTGTGTGGAGACAACAAGAATGATTAGTATAGATTTATAACTTTATGATGTGACAAGAATAATAAGTAATAGGTTTACAATAAAGAAAGCTTACTATATTGCTGCTAGAAAAATAAACCCACCTGCTGGCGCTCGTAAAAATGGGTCCTGCTTTTCCTTCTGGAGCTAGAATGATAAAGACTGTGCCACACTGTTGGGCGATGTCCACATACACATAGCCAAAGCCAGTGAGGAATACAACCTGCCAAAAGAATGTTCTGTATCTGATTAATAAGAAATAAGAGCACTGTTGAAATGGCTGACTTAAAGTATCTCAAGTTCTGATTCAACATGCAAACACTTTCTAACCATGTGTACAGCTATTTGGTTGACTTGAAAAAAAATCAAATCCAGATTTTTCAATATCCAGGCTGTGGGGTTCACAGAAACAATGATGGATGACCGGGTGTGAGTGTCTTCATCCTCTGCCTTTTGGAATTGGCACTAGCCTTGCGTGGGCTGGAGGCCAGCCACGGACCAGCTTTTTGTGTGCATATGAATTGCTATGGGGAAAAAAATGTATAGCTCAGGACTGTAAATGCAATGTGCAAATCTTTTCAGGTGCTTGCATTTTGACTTGCTATTACAGGGACAACCCCATAGGCTGAACATAAAAGATAAACTCTCTCCAAATCTACTGATAAACCCCAAGATCCCTCACATGACCAAAGATTTCAGTAAGTTCATTTGCTTAGTTTCGAAGTTAAGTTTTCAGCCATGAGAAGCTAATGGATAGGAGAGCCAGTGCAGCCAGCAGAGATGTCCTTCAGCATTAAAGAGCAGTGCTGCCTACATGGGTGAGTATGGGAAACAACTGCAAGGACACCGTGTTCATAGCTAAGGTCACCGGGGAGAGGCATGAGCCTTTGTGTGCTTGAATGCTGGGTCTCACCATCTGCAGGATCACCTAGGTCCAAGGCTGGACCTTCATTATGGTTAATACAGTGATAACAGAGCAAAGATGGACAACCCCTAGACGGAGAAACAAGCAGTGAGTGTGTTCTAGCGGTACACGAAGGCACCAGGGAGTGTCTATACAGACTCATGGGAAAGAGTCATGGACTCACGCTTGGAAGCAATGTCAAGCCTCTTTTACTGTGGCTCCTTCCAAGGAAATCCTGATCGTCATAAACTTCCAGGGCACCTGGACACCAGCCTGCCTCTTCTTTCTCCCCATTGTGCCCAACTGTGACCAAGGCCTCTGCCCTTACCTGCATTCACCTCCACTCTTGGGCTCTCTGTACTGGATCATGCCCCAACCCAACTCAGAAGGTGTGCGTCTTTAACAGTTTACAGGACAGCCTACTCTAGGAGGTTGTTACACTTCCAGTCCCTTCCTCAGCTCTGCATTCTAACAGCAGTTAAACACATTTCTACATGATTACAAAGCTATCATTACTATCTATTGGCTAATTACAGATCTGGCTCACTAGAGTCTAAACTTTTTAAGAACAAGAAAAAGTCAACTTGCTGTGCGCGTCTTCTATATAGCTAAGTCTCCCCAACTGTTTTCCACAAAACATTTCAAAGGACTCTATATCCTGAACTTTCTCTAACTGTTGCAACATCAGAACAAATTCGATTATCATAAAATTAAAATATTTTGTCTAAAATATACAAATAAATGAATTACCAGAGAAACATTCCCTGTTATAAAAGCCACTGCTTGGCTGGCCAGATGGCTCAGCAAATAAAGGTGCTTGCTATCACGGCCAATGAACTGAGTTTGATCCTCGAGATCTACATGACGAAAGGAGAGACTCTATTTGCGAATGTAAGAAAATCTACTAGAGAATCTACATAGAGAATCTAGATGCCTTCTGCCATTGGCCTCGGCTCCCATGTGTACATATCTACACTAAATAAATAAAGGTAGTTTAAAAGAAAATCAAAGGTACTCTTTGTACAAAAGCTTTTCTCCCATTCAGATATTCAGTCACCCTTTGTAGGCTAGTTTTTTACCAGGCTACAGATCTGGGATCACTAACTTGGTGTAACCTTTTCAGCTCCCTGTCAGTCTTGTCTGTGACTTGACCCTGTGATCCAGAGTTTTAGCAGAGCTGTCATGGCTCGAGGAAGGAAATGAAATAATCAGGACAGAGAACTAGTTAGTGTTCAGCTCATCCTCAGAGCAATCTCCAGCAAATAGGAAATGAAGATGTTTAAACAGTCTACGGGAATACAGACAAGGATGCCTGATGGATTATTATGTACCCAGGGGACTTTTGATAGCAAGAAAATTAACCTAAACTTTCAGGGTACTTCTGACTAAAATGTCTAGACATTAATTTTTGCTGTCTATGGCCCCTTCCCTCAATACTGAGAATGAAAGAAAAAGATTCTGACCCAGAATACCTCTCCTTGCCTCTTTCTGTAGTCAGAGTAACAAACCACAACTTTTTACAGTGCAGAGGACTGAGCAGGAATTAGCTACTTGTGGTGATTTGAATGAGAATTGCTTCCTTAGACTTTAAATTTAAGTGCTTGGCCCCCAGTTGATGAAACTGCTTATGAAAGATTAGGAAGTGTGTCCTTGTTGGAGGAGGTGTGTCAATGGAGGTGAGCTCTGAGGTTTCAAGAGACTTGGCCAGTTCTAGTATTCTTTCTTTGCCTCCTACTTGCAGATCAAGATGTGAGCTCTTGATGTTCCTGCCACCATGTCTATGCTATGCCAAGCCACGCCATGCCATGCCGCTATGCTGTGCTGTGCTGTGCTGTGGCTCTGCTATGCTGTGACTCTAAGCCTCTGAAACCATGAGGCCAATTAAGTGCTTTCTTTATAAGCTGCTTGGTCTCGGTGTGTTGTCACAGCAAAAGAACAACATTAAGGTAATACCCAAGAAAGTTAAGGACCAATACCCAGGCTTCCAGAGATTTCAAGGAAATCCTAGTCTGCCTCTGATGGCACCATCATTCAATCACTTTATCCAGTCTTTGACAAGAACATAGAGAACCTATTAAGAATCAATCATCAGGGAAGATAAAATCATATTCTTCAATTGCTCACAAATAGTGCTAAGTACAGTGTGTAAACAGTATGACAAATGAACATCTTTCAGAAAAGTGTGTGATGCCTGCCTCTGTCCACACGTATGAGCCACCTTGGCATGTGTGTGCACATGATGGAATCAAGAGTGTTGTGTTCATCTTCCTTAGCACTTTTGGCCAGCACATCCAGGGCACAGGACAGGCACATGATGTAAATAGCTAACTTTGAAACACAGCTCTGTGGCAGACCTCCGGCACCCTGTGTCTAGCTCCCCACAGCACAAAGCAGGATTATGCCCACCCTTGCAGGTCACATGAGAAGCTTTGGCCAATAGGCTGAAGGTTAAAATAGACATACCGCTGAACTAGCACACAGGAGCCAGAGACACCTTCCTCCCTTTTCATGCAGACTAGTTTCTGTTACAGATCAGTGCGTGATCATACTGCCCACTGCCTGACACTGGAAATACAATTTTACTGCAACAGCGCTGTCTGCAATAATGGAGTTAAGTTGCATTAGAGACAATATGGCCCTACAGCGTAAAATGATGTCTCTTCTTCGAGTTGCGATATACCTCACATCTAGGTATTCATGCTCTTTTGCAACCCTTTTCTACATTGACATCAAGCTATGATTCTTCCTTTAGTTAACAGAACATTGGCAAACAGAAACTTAGAAAAGCTTGTGCATTGTGCTTTATGAGAACCTGTTCATCATGGTTATAAGCCAAGGTCTTCAGATAGCCTGCAACAATGGAATAGATACAGGTGACAGAACCTCTATTGTTCTGGGTCCCTAAGGGACCATAGCCTCTAATGACAAGCACAGGGCATGTAGCATGAACCTAGGCACAATCTTGCTTAGACTACAGATTCACACAGAATAGAGGCAGGGTTCTAGACAAACATTAATATAAGAGGCCCTGGCTTAATGGTCAGGCAGTTAAGGTGGACAGTGAAAGCTACAAAATGGGGTTGCCATAGAAATGTCAAAGCATTTTGTCAAACTATTGCCAGAAAGTACTCAGGAGACAAATCATAAACCCAGCATAGAAGATGAAGGGCTTGCAAACACACTGGCAGGATTGCTGGCCATTGCTGGCTGTGTCTAGTAATGAATGAGAAACAACTGATATGGACATTCTGCACCTCGCAAAATAAAGTGCTCTGCAGGACACTGGTGGCCCAGTGTCTGCACTCCCTTTAGTCTGGATGCAGAAATCCTAACTGTGCTCCTCATTTGATTAAGAAAGCCCTCTCAGTTCTTCTGACACAAGCAGTTACAGTAAAGAAATCCCCTTGGCTATCACTTCTTTAGTTCATTCTGTTTCCTACACATGGAATAAAACAATTCTACACACCCACTAAACCACAACTGAGCTTTACTCCTTCTGAGTAATGGAGCATGCTATGCTGGGATTGATGGCTACCCATGACCCAGGAAGTAAGGCCTCACCGGACAATGGATTTGCCAGTCCCTTGATTTTGGACTTCCTAGGCTCCAGAAAATGAGAAATAAATGCTACTTATGAGCTTCCCAGTCTACAGTACTTGTTATAGTAGTCCACAGAGACTACTTTTAAAACCCCAAACAGCAAGAGATAGCCTAGGAATGAAGGTGGGTACACAGTCTGAGAATAGACAGCAGGTAGCAGAATTACGGGTTAAAACTTTGTAACTGTCAGAGTGATTAAGAATCCAACTTAATGCTATACTTTTAGTACAGAAGGACTTAGGAATAGTGCACACAAAGAAACAGGCTTTTTAAAGAATGAGAATTAGTGACTGCCTGGTGGGTGGGACTTGGGTCGGTAAGAAGTCAACTGAGCTTTGGAGGAATCGCAGTGGCCTTATGAATCCAGGCTGAAAGGAGCTGATTATTTGAGCAGCAGCAGGAGCTTTGTATGGCCAGGAAGATGTCCTGAAGAGTTCTGAGATGCTCTGTGCTCAGGAAAGGCACAGGGCTTGCTTCAAGAAGGCTTCATGTTTAGGTGTAAACTCCTCAGGATGTTCCCAGAGATACTTCAGAACTGGCATTGGCAAGAGGCTGCACCATGTCTCTCACTTTCCTCTTTTCCACACTGGAGACATTATCCTGTTCTATGACATAGCAGGGAGGTCCTTAGGTCTACAGACCTGAAAGGAGAGGAATATGTGGATCCAGTACCCTTCTGCATCGGGAGACTACAATTCTGATGTAATGAGTGGGTAAACCTTTTATTTATTTCATGTGTGGGAAAAAGAATGGACTGAATGATTGATGGCCAAGGAGAATTTTCTTGAGGGGAACAGAGGGAGGCAGTGCTTTGTTACCACAGCATGGCCTAGCCAGTCAAGAGCATGGCATTTAGTTCTAGCTTACATTTTCCACTGCACTCTAGTCACCTGCTTGTGTGGGAAGGCCTGGGTAGTTGTTACAGATAGTCCTGACCGTCAGCGCGGCAGGATTTGGTACCATGGACAGCCTGGGTGCTCCTGTAAGGGTGTTTCCAGAGAGTTGAGTGAGGGCAGAACTGCCTGAGCTGAGACTGTTCTATGGGATGGGGTTCTGAGCTTCACAGGAGGAGGGCAAGAGTGGGCCGAGCACAGCACCCCTCTCTGCACTGAGTGCTGAGCCCTCTGCTCCGTCCTGCTGGGGTGGCCTGTGGGCCTGAGGAAGCCCCTTCACACCGAAGACTCTCTTTTCAGGTATTTAGTGACAAAGGAAAACAACTAAGTGAGCAAGCTGTATTTTATAATTACACCAATTTAACTGTCCCACATAAATCGGTTTTGAGGTGGCACATAGCAGGACATTGTTGGAAGCCTTCCCCTTCTAACACCTTATGTTTTCCCCAGCAGCCCCTGAGAGGACCAGGGAGGCTATCAGAAGGAACTTAACAAAGCACTACAGCATGGTAGGCCACATAGGTCACATTAAACTTAAATAAAAGTTAATCTTGTCATTACTTTCTTATGCTGACCCCACCCCCATTTTCACTCCCTCCTTCCTCATTTGGTCCCCAGCTTCTATTACAGCACTTCCTGATTAGTTCCCGATTGCTCCTGCCTCCCTCAAATTCTCCTGTTGTTTTCCTTGGGTGGAAGATAGGCACTGCTATCTTTCATTCCCAGGCTAGTCTGGTTCCCCTTTAACAGCCAACATTGTCTATTCCATTGTCTGCCCCATTGCTGTGCTAAGGAGGGTTTATTTCACCTCACAGCTTATGCCCCTCACTAGCCTTCTCCTAGCCTGCTTTCTTCTAGCTGCCAAAACCACAGGCCCAGAGGTGGCATCTCCCACCAGGAGCCTGGGCTTCCAGGAGAATTATCAGTTAAGAGAACACATGGAGTTGCCTACTGCCAATTTGGTGAATGCATTTCTCGGTTGAGGTTCCTTCTTCCAAAGGAACTGGCTTGTGTCAAGTTTACACACAACTGACTGGCTTGTGTCAAGTTTACACACAATTAGCCAGGACACAGGTCACGGGACACAGGTAAAGCGCTTTGCTAAGCAATCCTAAAGACGATGAAAACGAGAATCAACCCCAGAACTTGTTCTTTGACCTCTACACTGTGACCCCTACATTGTGTCACAGAGTATGCATTCTAACACACACACACACACACACACACACACACACACACACACACACATACACACAAGATCTTTAGATACTTTTCTTCCTTCACAGAAAAATCTAAGTTTAAAAATGATAAAAGGAAATGATATTGTTTCCCACTTTAGAAATTTTAAATTAAAGATGGTATAAAACTTACCTTGTATAGGGGATTGTTATGTCTACAAGGAGCTGAAGATATGGTAATTAGGAATTTTATTTTTTCAGCTGATTTAAGCTATTACTCATTTTTCATTAAGAAAAAAATCCATGCCTAAATTGGGAAGAATAAGTTTAAACCTTGTTACTTATATACCTATGTGTGAAGTATTTGTTGAAAACTTTTCTTTAAGTTTCTTAGGTTGTTTCACAGAACCCGGGTGGTCCCCAAACTTATTATAGCTGAGGATGACCCCTACTCCTATCTACTCCCAGATACTAAGTGCTAAGATTACAGCTATGCATGGCCAGGCCTTCTTCCCCTTCCTATCCCCCTCCTGCTTTCTTGTTCTTTGACAGGTTCTCATGTAGCCCATGCTGGCCTCAAACCTGGTCTACAGCAGAAGCTGGCTTTGAATGTCTGATCTTCCTTTCAGTGCTCACCTGCTGGGGTTCTAGCATGCACCAGCACACCCAGCTGTGCTCAGAGTTCTTTAAAAAGTGTCTCAGCTCGAAGTATAGTGCATTGTACATTTTATGGACCTTGCTTCTGAAGAGGTCTGTGAGTATGCTACGAGACTGTCTTCTCATTTGTTCAGGGAGAAGGGCGTAAGCAGCAGCCTGCAGGGCTCTGCTCTAAGCTTTCTTTCTGTCTAAACTCCCAGTCCACTTACTCCATCTATACTGAGGGGACTGTGGTAGACTACTGGCAGTATGCTTAGAGTGTCTGAAATAAGCAGCATTACAGACATATACATATATATACATATATATAATTATTATATATTATATTATTATTATATACAGTATCATATAAAGTATTTGTACTGGGGAAATAGTGACAGTAACTGAAGCAAAGCTTACTAAACCTTTTGACAACACAATAGTGTCATTTACAAAGCTCATGCTTATGATCCATGGATTGAAGTTAAGTTTTCAAAAATCTCTTAGTATTTTAAGTAAGTTGGTGATTCGATGTTGGGCTGAATTCACAGCTACCCTTGGCTGTACACAGCCTGGGATATGACCCTCTCAGTTGCTGGCAGGTTGAGGTAGAGGTGCTTATAAAGTCCTTTGGGCTGAGGCATTTGGTTGGTGGCTAAAAATAAAGATTTGGAGCTTAGGAGGAGCATGAGGGCCAGGGAGATAACGGAGTGAATAGGTGACAGACTAAGGCTAAGGCTATGAAATGAGTTATATCTATCAGAAAGAAAAAGGAGCAAGAGACATTGCTAATGAAAGGAAAGCTAATGAAAGGAAAGCTTTGATAGGGAGATAAAAAGAGAACAGTATATATTCTGGGTATAATTTCACCATCTATATGCTTTCTGAAAAACATTTCAGAGAAATCTCTGCTGCTGACTTCTTGCTTTATAACATATAGGAAACTGCAGACCAGGCCATTGGAGGACACATAAAAGTGGGTGACAGTTTGCTGGTGTCAGTTCTGGCTCCAACATGGGGTTGGGACATATGAGAGAAACAAGAAAGCAGCTCCAGTACTGTAGAGCTGCTAACTCAGACACTCACTTTGATTGACAGTGTCTTCCATATTCAAATCCCTGGATGAAGGGTAGATACCAGTTGTGTCAAGCAGTAGTACTCATGGCGACTCCTGTGGCATGCACCAGTATACACTGATTGTCAACTGGGTCCTGGCTCATGAAGGTCCTTAGTGGATGCACCTCATGATAGTTTTATTGATATGACATATGTTTAGCATACTTTAAGTGCTTTTGGAAACACTGGGTTGCAATAGACTATGGAGTAGATAAAAGTACTTTCTGGTATGTTACTGGGAGTTCCATGAGGTGCTGAGAAGAAGGTATATTCTTTTGTTCTGGGATGAGATGTTCTATAAATATCTGTTAAATTCATTTAGTTACAAAGAAAGTGTGTAAGAGAGCCGTGGGTTTTCTTACTTAACATACTTTTTACTTGCTTATGCAAGGACACAATGAAAGCAGTGCCAGAGGAAAACTCATATCTCTGAACACTTTCAAAAAGAAACTGGACAGAGCATACACTAGCAGCTTGACAGTACACCTGAAAGCTCTAGAATAAAGAGAAGCAAATGCCCCCCCCCCACAGAGGAGTAGATTTCAGGAAATAATCAAACTCAGGGCTGAAATCAACCAAGTAGAAACAAAAAGAACCATTCAAAGAATCAAAAGAAACCAGGCACTGGTTCTTTGAGAAAAATCAACAAGATAGATAAACCCTTAGCCAGAATAAACAGAGGGCACAGAGACTGTATCCAAATTAACAAAATCAGAAATGAAGAGGGAGACATAACAACAGAAACTGAGGAAGTTCAAAAAAAAATCATCAGATCCTAATACAAAAGCTTATATTCAACAAAACTGGAAAATCTGAATGAAATGGAAAAGTTTTTAGACAGATATCAGGTACCAAAGCTAAATCAGTATCAGATAACCATCTAAACAGTCCCATAACCCCTAAAGAAATAGAAGCAGTCATTAAAGGTCTCCCAAACAAAAAAAGTCCAGGACCAGATGGGTTCAGCACTGAATTCTTTTAGACCTTCATAGAAGACCTCATACCAATACTGTCCAAACTATTCCACAAAATAGAAACAGAAGAAACACTACCCAATTCATTGTATGAAACCACAATTATGCTTATACCTAAACCACACAAAGACCCAACAAAGAAAGAGAATTTCAAACCGATTTCCCTTATGAATATCGATGCCAAAATATTCAGTAAGGTTCTTGCAAACCAAGTCCAAGAACACATCAAAGCAATCATCCATCATGATCAAGTAGGCTCCATCCCAGGAATGCAAGGATAGTTTAATATTTGGAAATCCATCAACGTAATCCACTATGTAAACAAACTCAAAGAAAAAAAAAACAACACATGATCATCTCATTAGATGCTGAGAAAGCATTTGACAAAATTCAACACCCCTTCATGATAAAAGTCTTAGAAAGATCAGGAATTCAAGGCCCATACCTAACATAGTAAAGGCATATACAGCAAACCAGTAGCTAACATTAAACTAAATGGAGAGAAACTTGCAGCAATCCCACTAAAATCAGGGACCAGACAAGGCTGCCCACTCTCTCCCTATCTATTCAATATAGTTCTTGAGGTCCTAGCCAGATTAATTAGACAACCAAAAAAGGTCATAGGGATACAAATCGGAAAAGAAGAAATCAAAATATCACTATTTGCAGATGATATGATAGTATACTTAAGTGACCCCAAAAATTACACCAGGGAACTCCTACAGTTGATAGACAACTTCAACAAAGTGGCTGGGTATAAAATTAACTCAAACAAATCAGTAGCCTTCCTTTACTCAAAGGATAAACAGGCTGAGAAACAAACACTCACAATAGCCACAAATAATATAAAATACCTCGGTGTGACTCTAATCAAGCAAGTGAAAGATCTGTATGATAAGATATTCAAGTCTCTGAAGAAAGAAATTGAAGATCTCAGAAAAATGGAAAGATCTTCCATGCTAATGAATGGCAGGATTAATATAGTAAAAATGGACATCTTGCCTAAAGCAATCTACAGATTCAATACAATCCTTATCAAAATTCTAAGTCAATTCTTCACAGAGTTAGAAAAAGCAATTTTCAAATTCATTTGGAATAACAAAAAACCTAGGGTAGTGAAAACTATTCTCAATAACAAAGAACTTCTGGTGGAGTCACCATCCTTAAATTCCAGGTATATTACAGAGCAATGGTGATTAAAAATTGCATGGTAGAGACAGGCTGGTAGATCAATGGAATAGAAGTGAAGACCCAGAAACGAACCCACACACCTATGGTAACTTGATCTTTGACAAGAAGCTAAAACCATACAGTGAAAAAAAACAAAACAAAACAAAACAGACAGCATCTTCAAGAAATGGTGCTGGTTCAATTGGAAGTGAGCATGTGGAAGAATGTAAATTGATCCATTCTTATCATCTTGTACAAAACTCAAGTCCAAGTGGATCAAGGACCTCCACATAAAACCTGATATACTGAAACTAACAGAAGAGAAAGTGGGGAAGAGCACAGGGGAAAATTTCCTGAACAAAACACCAATGGCTTATGCTCTAAGGTTAAGAATCAACAAATAGGACCTCATAAAATTGCAAAGCTTCTGTAAGGCAAAGGACACTGTCATTAGGACAAAATGGCGACCAACAGATTGGGAAAAGATCTTTACCAATCCTACATCTGATAGAGGGCTAATATCCAATATATACAAAGATCTCAAGTAGTTAGACTCCAGAGAATCAAATAATCCTATTAAAATATGGGGTACAGAGCTAAGCAAAGAATTCTCAACTGATTAATAACAAATGGTCGAGAAGCACCTAAAAATATGTTCAAAATCCTTAGTCATCAGGGAAATGCAAATCAGAACAACTCTGAGATTCAACCTCACATGGCTAAGGTCAAATACTCAGGTGACAGCAGATGCTGGCGAGGATGTGGAGAAAGAGAAATACTCCTCTATTGTTGGGGGGATTGCAAACTGGTGCAACCACTCTGGAAATCAGTCTGGAGGTTCCTCAGAAAATTGGACATAGTACTACCTGAGGACCCAGCTAGTCCACTCCTGGGCATACACCCAAAAGATGCTCCAACATACAACAAAGACACATACTCCACTATGTTTATAGCAGTCTTATTTATAATAGCCAGAAGCTGGAAACATCTCAGATGTCTTTTAATAGAGGAATGGATACAGAAAACGTTGTACATTTACACAATGGAATCCTAGTCAGCTATTAAAAACAGTGACTTCATGAAATTCTTAGGCCAATGAATGGAACTAGAAAATATCATCCCGAGTGAGGTAACCCAATCACCAAAGAATACCCATGGTATGCATTCACTGATAAGTGGATATTAGCCCAAAATCTTGGAATACCCAAGATAAAATTCACAGACCACATGAAGCTCAAGAAGAAGCACAACCAAAGTGTGGATGCTTCAGTCCTTCTTAGAAGGGGGAAAAATACTCATAGGAGGAGATAAGGAGACAAAGTATGGAAAAGAGACCAAAAGAATGGCCATCTAGAGATGTCACACCTGGGGATCCATCTCATATACAGACACCAAACCCAGACAATATTTCAGATGCTAAGAAGTGCATGCTGATAGAAGCCTGATATAGCTGTCTCCTTAGAGGCTCTGCCAGAACATGACAAATACAGAGGCAGATGCTCGCAGCCAACCATTGAACTGAGAATGGGGTCCCCAATGGAGGAGTTAGAGAAAGGACTGAAGTAGCTGAAGGGGGTTGCAACTCCACAAGAACAACAATCCCAACAAGCCAGAGCTCCCAGGAAGTAAACCACCAACCAAAGAGTATACAGGGATGGACCTATCTCTCCACCTGTATGCATATGTAGCAGAGGATGGGCTTGTTGAGCATCAGTGGGAGAAGAGGCCCTTGGTCCTGTCGAACCTTGATGTCCCAGTATAGGGGAATGTCAGGGTGGGGAAGTGGGAGTGAGTGCGTGGGTAGGTGAGGGAGCACCCTCGAAGAAGCAGGAGGTGGGGGATGAGATAGGGGGTTCCTGTTATCCCCCTGAAAGGGGACAACATTTGAAATGTAAACAAATAAAATATCCAATAAAAGAAAAAATGTTAAAAAAAGAGAGAAAAGAAATCAGAGTATAATTAAAAAAAAAGTTAAATCAAGTTACTGCTTTATTAATGGAAACACTGGTTAGACCACATTTACAAAACTGTGTAATTCCAGTTGCCAGATTTGAAAAAGGGAGCATAACACACTGCTGTGTTCAGACAGGGTTAACTATGGTGATGTGTTGGGAGATCACATTTACTGAAGGAGTCCTTCAAGGAACCAGAATATTTGGCTTGGGTAAGGGAACACTTAGAGATGTTTAGGCTACCATCAAAAAACTGTAGTGTGAAACAGAGGGGAAGTCTTAGACCAGTGGTTCTTATCCTTCCTAACGTTGCAACCCTTTAATAGAGTTCTTTATATTGTGGTGACCCCTAACCATGAAATTATTTTTGTTGCTATTTCATAACTAATTTTGCTACTGTTATGAACTGTTACACAGAGCTCTGTGTTTTCTGATAGTCTCAGGTAGCCCCTGTGAAAAGGTCATTTGCCCCCAAAGGGGTCATAAAGATAGACACCTTCCATTTGTCTGAGGGAGAACAATGCTTCCTAACATCTTCACTGGAAAAGCTACAACTACAACACAGGGATGCTTTGAGATGAGACTCATGGAAGGGGCTCTGTACTAGGCCAAACGGGGAGTAGAAAGTTGACCAGAGGCTGGTCACTGACCTCTACGTGGTGGAGGGAAAACAACACTGGGGAATTTATGTGTCGATCCAGGAGTCAACTGGCTGATTACACTCTGTAGGCTGCAGCCTCTCATCAGCAAATAAATTAAAAAAGCTAACTGGCCTGACCAGTGGAGAGCCTGTGGTGATCAGTGATCTACCTTGGACTCACTATACCCAGCTAGACTTCTTTATTTACTCAAGATCTGGAGTTGAGAATTGTGCCTTATTTGGGAACATGGCAGTGGTGTCGTGCTCTTGGAATCTTGGTACTTGTGAGGTGGAGAGAAGAGGATCCTTGGGGCTCCCAAGCTGACGAGAGACATTGTCGCAATTGTTTTTCTTTCACATTTAATGACTCAGAAATAACACGCATAGGAGGTGAAAAATGGCTTCATGGGTAAAGTGCCTGCAAATTGAACATGAGGATTTGAGTTTAGATCCAACAATCTCAGTGTTCCTAGAGCGAGGTGGAAGGTAGAGATAGGAGAACCTCTGAAAAGACCCTATCTCAAATGAAGTTGAAGGTAAGGACTGTGACTTCCACATGTGTGCTGCACATACATGTGTCCATACTCAGATGCATGCACATATGTGTACACACGTACAAACAAAGATAAAAAATTTACTTTGCATAAACAGTCTAATGACTTCTCATGATCTTAGGTTGGAGCCCGTGGAGCTTAGGTCACACATGGTCTTATTAAATCCTAAATGCCTCAGAATTCTGTCTTCTCCTTTTCTTTCTCTACACCACATCCACGTTGGCCTTTAGTACTCTAAAGGGAGTATGTGCCACTCTGAGCTTTGAAGCTTCAAACATGTTCTTTCTGCTTAGAAAATTCCCCCACTCTCTACAGCCTTGGAAGTACTATGATAAGCCCTCACCCAGGGGCAAACTCATAGCCCCAGAGAGCTTCCTTTGTGGATGTCTGAATTTGCAACAGCATAACTGCTTGTTCTTACTAATGACTGTCTCTCTCACACGCCGAGTTGACAGCGTGGCTGTTAACGTCTTTTCTCAGAATCACCAAGCTTTGTGACTGGTACACATCATAAATCTAGTATTTGTTGGCTGGACGAAGCAGGCTGTAAATAGTTGCTAGTCACATAGTAACTTCTGTGTGGTTTCTGTAGCTTGCTTAGTCTTTTTAAAATATACCATTGCCTAACTACCAAAAACAAGATTCTGACTACCAGAAACTGAAATCCTGTATGTCATGACAGGGTTCCAAACGATTCTGCTGATAGGATCAAAGTAATGACAAAATTATTCATGCAAATTTGTTCCATATGCCTTCACTGTTGACTGAGGTTCTCTGGGTTCAAAGAACCCTTCTTCCTGAGGTTATATAATTTTTTGTATGTATTGTATCATATACCCTATTTCAAAATTATAAAACATGACACTGACCCAGGTAAAAAGGAGCCTGGAGATGCAGCTAGGGTTGGCAGAAAGCCTGAGCCCATAACAAGGTTTTGAGTGATTTCACTCTGCTTATTTAGGTTAGGATTGAAACCCAGGTCCTGAGAAGCTCTAGAGGTCAAGGCAGTGCTACCTAGGGCTGCTTTCCCACCAGGAGTCTGCTATTTCTCTTCCCAATGGTTATATGCCTGGGTATTATTGAAGGTATATGTGAGAGGGTCTGAAAGACATCTTCATGGAAATGCACCGTCTGCAGGACATATGGCACACAGCTCCTAAAGGATATGGGAACATGGGGTGCAGCAGAGTCCTGCCTCCACAGGTGATAAGGTGTTGGGAAGTACTCTTCTGAGCTTTGAAGTACCCACAGTACAAAGGGTGAGGAAGTTTAAAGTGAATGGAGACTCCCCAAATGTAGTTAGGCAGGGAGCATGGCTATTGTAAAGAATTCCCCAGCCATACATATGTAAGATTTTAAAATCTCTATGCTGATGCAGTGAGCTCCGGGATTTCTTTTGTGCAGTGCTGAGACTGCAGACATCTGAGGCTGCACAGATGCTCCAGGTTTTCAGCTCAAATGAGGGCTGCTGACTTTAAAGCTCACCCTGGGATGCTGAGTCAGTACAAAGCAAGTGGGCAGAGTGAAGGGCTCTCCAGGCTGCTCAACTGGTCTTCCTTCTGATCCTGACCCTGCGTCTGCTTCACAGCTTCTGCCTTCTCAGACCTCTCCCACTTTTCTCTCTCTTGGTAGATTATATACTTCATAAACTCTGGTATGGAAGAACCCAGTCACTTAATTTTCCAGCCTTGTCCACCATGGCTCTGCCCACTCCTGCACCCACTCTAGCCTCTTTCCGTCTGTGAGTGGAGCTCCTCTGCTTGTCCCTTGGGACTGACTCTCGCTGGGCACTGTGTTATTCACATTTTCTCACTTGCTCTTCTCTTTCTACACTGACTTCATCCCAAGAGAGGGCTGTTGTCCCTGCCTTAGTTCTCAGGCCTTCTGCTCACTCTAGCTTGTCACATCTCATTACCTGACTCTCTTTTGTTTTCACTCTGCAGGCCCTCTTTCTGAGCCATTTCCTGACAACAACTCTTTCCTCTTTTGTGCTCTGTGTTTGGAGGTCACACCTGAGGGTCTCATGGCCTCAATCTTTTGGTAACTATTGCTCCTTACTCAACCTACTCATCTGCTCATTGACTTACTCAGCTGGTCTTTATTAAGATCTTAGTGTGTTGATAGGCACTGAGCCATAGACTGAGGATAGGGTGTGTATTTAACTATCAGGAATGTGATAGAAAATCATTTAAGTATAAATTAGATGGGGATCAATAGATTAATAGGTGAGGAAAACATTTATCTACATATCCATCTGTTTATACATATCTATCTATATGTATGTATCCCCACATGGAACATTATTCAAATATAATTACAGAACTAAATTATGTCACTTGCAGAAAAATGGATGAGACTGGAGATCATCATATTAAATGAAATGAACTAGACTCAGGAAGACAAGTACTATATGTTTTCTTTCACATATATTCAAAGTATATGATAGACATGTATAAAAATGTAAAAAAAAAAAAAAAGACAAAATCCTAGTAAGAGCATCTACACACAGTCTGGTATAGACTCTCGTGCATGTGGTGACGTCTCAACTTCTTTGTAATGCAGACAACATTGTAATGGTTTCTGTTTACACTGTGTAACTGTTTTATATTTTCATTCACGTTGAACAGATATGATTCTGTATATTTAACGCGTAGAAAGAGAAGAGCAATTAAAACTACAAATGCTTCACAAGCACAGAGAGGGCCCAAAGACAGTGTCAAGGGGCTCCCATAACTCCCGAGAGAAGGCGTGCCCTGAGGACTAGGAAGGAACAGTCAAGGGTGTCGAGTGAGGAGTGGCACAGGCGGCAGGGCTGGATGCACTCTTAGGTCCCATACAATGCATGGGATTTAGGTCATGCCACTTACTGCTGGAGGGCTGACACTTCTAGAACAAGCTGCAATTAGCTGGCTGTTTTAAAGCTTAAAGAGTGAGGACATTCAGGGCAGTGTCAGGCAGACAGTGACTGTTACATGATAGCTACTATTACCATAATGCTTTATACTGTAACGTTTATAGATATTAGGTCATATTTTGCCAGCCTTTTGTGAAGAACAAGTGTAAGCATAGCTTTATTCAACTATAAAAAGCAACGAAGCTCTGATACAAGCTATAACATAAGAAACCTTTGAGACAACATCCTCAGTGAGATAAACCAGGCACTAAGAACAAATACCTCATTATTCTCCTTATCTGAGAGTCTTAGAGTAGACAGATTTCAGAGAGACAGAAAGCACAATAGAGGCTACTGAGGCCGGGGAGAGAGAGATGAATTTCTGTGTGGTGATGAAAAGCTCTGAAATTAGGTAGTCACTGCTGTGGATTAGATATAGAAGGGCCCCAAAGGCTCGGCCTCCAGCTGGTAATGCTATTGAGCTAAGTGGATTGTGAGGTGCCAACTTCATCAATGGAGCCAATCACTAGCTATTCCTAGTGATGCGTCTATAAAGACGATAAAGAAAGGATATGTCCCGAGTTTCAGCACCAATGTTGTGTTTATAAAAAGGCAAGGGAGGATGCTATGATCTATGGAGGTGTGGTGAGGTGTGGAAAAGGAGGTGCCTCAGCAGGCCCATGCTAGACATCCCTTCTCCTGAGGGACCAGCCATAGGACAGAATAGTATAGAATAGAGTTTATTCAGGGCATGAGGAGGGGAGCTAAGAGGGTAATAGGGGCAAAGCGGGGAGGGGGGTTGAGTAGAGACCGGCCATGAGCACGTAGAGAGAAGCGGGGAGGGGAATGGGGAGAGAGGGGACAAAAGGGGAAGAGGGGAATAGCAAGAGAGCAAGAGAGGAGCAAGAAGGAACAAGAGAGTGAGGAGGGGCAAGCTGCCCCTTTTATAGTGTCAGGCATGCCTAGCTGTAGCCAGGTAACTGTGGGGTGGAGCTTAGACAATGCTAACACCTAGTTCCTAGCTGAATACACAGGCTACTAGGAAGTGAGTGGGTCCTAGTGGAATGAAGGTCACTGGAGGTGAGCCACAGAGGGATGAATTTTGTTTTGGTCTCTTCTCTCCCACTGCTTGGTGCACTTCCTGGTGAGAAGCTTTCCTTTCCTTATTTTTATACCCTGATCTTGCCTGTCACTGGCCTAAGAGCTTTAGAGCTAAGCTAGCCAAAGTGAAAAGCTCTGAAATCATGAGCCAAAATAACTGTTTTCCTTTAAGCTCATTCTCTCAGGCATTTGTCATTAAACAGAAGCTGGTGTGGTGACTGTACAACACTATAAATACAGCTCAGTTTAAGCCCAACACAAAAGAATTACTAGGTTCAAGTGTCTTCTTCAATACAAATAACACCAGGAACACTTAGGGGGTGCAAAACATGTAATGCTGAAGTCTAGAGACATTTATGGAGTTTTTGTAGATTACTAGCATAAACATACATATGTGAAAATTGGCATGCTTTCAAAAGAAAGAATTGATTAAGAGTTAATACTCTAACCATCCTGAAATGTGGACAGCTGAATTGTGTATTTAAAGGAGCCTATAAATTCATTTTATTATTGACATTTCCTGGGTCGTCGTCACATATTTGGTGTGAAGTGTCCTCATGAAGAACCTGCTTCAGCATTTATTCTTCATGTCTGAGATCCCTCCCTCCCTCCCTCCCTCCCTCCCTCTCTTTTCTCTGTGTGTCTACATATGCTAGGGCATATGTGTGGAGGCCACAGGATGTGTGGGAGGTGGTTCTCTCTTCTTTCCATGTGTCCTAGTGATTACACTAGGGCTGTCGGGCACTTTTACCTGCTGAGCCACCGTCAGTCCAAAAGTTCAGCGTTTAGAAATCTGAGCTCAGTATTCATGACCCATATGGAGGAAGGAGAGAACTGATTCTCACAGGTTGTTCTCTGGCTTTCATATGTGTACCATGGTGCATACATACTCACACACATGAACAAACAATACACAGGAAGCAGGGAGGGAGGGGGAGGGAAGGCAAGGGAGGCAGCTGAGTCTGGGGTAAGCATCACTAACCTGTGTCCCCTGACTGTTGATGTCCACAGGGTCACTCCACTCGGCTGGCATTTCTTCCATTGTGTCTACTCTCAGAAAGAGGCTGGGAAGTAAGTCCTTGGTCTTGCAGTCTGGGTAACTGATAATCTGGTGATACAGCTCATGATGAATTGAACTCTCCGGAGGGATTTTTTTGCAATAAACCTCAAACTTTGGACTATCTGAAAAGTTAAAAATGGGGATGTGGAGGCACATGCAGACTTAGTCTTAGGGATGTCAGAAGGATGAAAGATACTTTAGTAAATATTCTTCATAGGCCCACAGGTATCTATTACATCAATATTTCTCAAAGAAACCACTCTTCTGCTGTTTTATTTAGGGTTTGTGAAACATACCTCTGATGTTCTCCTTTACAAGAATCGTTACTGGGCATCTGTTGTGGAAAACTACTCGCGGACTTGGGTCTTCAGAGAGGGTTAGGTAGGTGACTCCAAAGTGCTCTTGATACGTCAGTGCTATTGCCCTGGAATAGACCAGTGACAGCGTGCTTTCAGGGCCAGGCTTCTCTTCAGTCCATGTGTATTTGAATGTACAGTATTCTAAACTCTGGGCCATTGCTTTTGTAACTCAGAGAGGCCTGTCCCTCATTTAAAGTTGATATATATGTATATAGGTTTACTGATTTCATAGTCGTAATATTCATTTACAGTAAAAAAAATGCAAAAAAAAGGATTTTTAAATTAAACCTTCTATGACACTATCATTGAACTGCTGGCTTTGTGCTAACCTTGCTTGTGGCCCTTGTCCTCAGTGCTTATGTGCCTTAAATCCTTCAAGTACGATACTTTCTTCCTCCCCAAAGACTTTGGTAAATTTCGATAAAGGAAAAACTGGACCATTTTTAATTTTTCTTTCTCCTTTAGAAACCTTTTAGAGAATTTGTGTGTTTCCTCTATTCTTTATTCTAAATGTATGCAACTGATCGTGTGTGCTATGGATTTTCACACAATGACCATATGTTACAGGACCTACATTTTGGCCCTCAAGCAAAGCTGGGATTCCTTGTTTTGGGTGGCTGCACAGGTACAAATAAGCTGCTACTATGAAAACAAATCTCCCACTGTCCTCTAGGTTATCAGGTGATATTTATGTTTAAACAGAAATAAAAGTTCTCTCTCATGTACTGTGCTAATTATCAAGATTAAAGAAAGTAGGCAGCTGCAGTTCTTAGTTGATGATGAGGAAAGGGGTCATCAGTACACAACAAACCCCCCTGCCAGAGTCCTCCCCTAAAGCTGTCCTTGTCTGGCATGATAATGGTAACTGTCCACTAGCATTTGGTGAAAAAGCAGCCACAATGTCACCAAGTGTGCACTGCTGGCCTGAGTGGAAAGGAGGAGACAGGCAAATAAGAGTACGTCTCTTCAGAGTCCTGTCCTTCCATGGACTAGAAAGCTGTTTGGTAATTTCATTTGGGGGGCTGGGCAAGCCAGCCTCACACAATTTCCTTTCAACAGACATAAAGCTAGAGCCAAGACTATAGGATCATACCTTTATATTGCTTACTTTAATATTTACATATAAGATTAACTTATACTGTGAGTCTTAGAAAATTTAAATATAATTTCTATATCTTATATTAAAAAATTTGACTTTCCATTTAAAAATAATTCACATACCATTCAAGAGCACTTAACACGTTTAACATTATCTAAAACCAAATGTAAAAGCAGCTATCCTCCTAAGGCTAGGGGTGAAAATGCTTGTTCAATCAGGATTTCTGCAACATGAAAGAAAGGATGTGTGGAGGGAATGGGATTTGACATTTATGGAGATCTGTTAGGTAAGTTGTAATCTTTAAAATGATTATTAAAAAAAATCTCTTCATACACCAAAACACCTGGGATGCCTTCAATCTCAGCGTCTATAACTCAGGAACCTGAGAGGAGGGTCCTCTCACAGGGTCACAGCGTGATTTCTTTCATGGCTGTATAAATTGTAAGTAAGCAATTTTTTATTGGATTTTTTATTTACATTTCAAATGTTGTCCCCTTTCCCAGTTTCCCATCCCTGAACCCCCTATCTCATGTGACGCTGTAGAAAAGACACTAATGCCAAACAACCACGTGACAGAAGTCAGTATGAACAATTGCACAGCTCTGGCCCAATCTTGTGGTTGTCGTTTGCATAATTTGTGATCTGCATTTGGAACAGCTTTCGTGCAGAACAACCGCAGCACAGAATATTCCTTGGCTTGTGTTTATCTACATTATTATCTCTCTAAAAGTCTTATGTGAAAAATTCCACTTTGAAGTAAAAGTAAAATTTTGGAAAAGCAAAACTTTCCGGCTTGACTCTCTTGGATTCCTTGCCTTCGCTTCTCGTCACTGTGCAGCCAGAGGATGTGTTTCCTGCTTTCATCACCACACATCCCTGCTGCTTGATGACTGCACAGCACCATCCCAGCCCCCTGCAGCAGAAGGTGCAATGGGGAAAACCATCTAAGCGACAACCTGTTTGTGATCATGACCTCTGTTCAACTGTATCCAATGTCTCAAAGTTCTTTCATTAAAGATGAAAGAGCACCTAGAATCACACACGAGAGCCCTGCATTCTGTCTCTGCTGGCCTCCTGATGAGCAGCAATGATGACAAGCAAAGAGTGCTCACACTTGGGTAAAATACCTGGTGCAGAATCCATCTTCCCTCAAGGTTCCAAAGGGCACTGCTACACTTTGTCTGGGAAACTCTCGTCTAATGATGGCTGGCAGGCTCCAGCACTGAGAGCTGTCGGCACCTGATACAGGAGAAAAGCCCAGCAATATCTGTTTTTGAAGAATGGTTGTGTCTAGCACTGATGGCCCCACATCAGGCATGATGTCCCAGCAAGGCAGTGAGCTGGATTTCACATCAGGATGCTCTCCCCCTGGGCAAATGCTAAAAGTAGCACTGTCTGGAACATGAAGATGCTGGAAAGACAACACAGAGGAGCATGTTCACTACAGCAGCACAGAGAAGCAGCTCTTCTAAGAAACCATAACCATGTGTCTCACAAAGTGGCCAAGATGGGGACAAGGGCATGCCAGTGATCTTGCCTCCACCCAAAGGCCCTAATGTGACAGGAACAGCTGTGCAAGCAAGGGGTGGCCTCTCAGGCATTAAGAAAACATGACAGTATCAGGCTGACTTAAAAGACAGTGCCAAGTTCTCATTGTCCCTGATAGCTTGGGGAGAGGGATATCATGTACCTGAGGGGAAGTTGTGTTGGATAGGGGGAATCTGGAGAAACATCTGAATGAGGTTCAGGATAAGGAACTGGCAGCTCAGAAGATGAACAGTAAGGCTCGCTTGCAGGAGGAAAATACTCTGATCCCAGCCTTCAAATGGACTTTTATGGTTTCTGATGTTAGAGCCTCTCCATTGAAAAATGCATTACACTTATTTATTTAGTGTGTTTCTATGCACACACATGCACGCATGGAAGTCAGAGAGCTGGCTGGAGCTGGCTCTACTCTGCTGCATGGGTTGTCCAGAACAAACTCAGGCTGTTGGGGTTAGTAGCAGGCATGTTCGCCACTGAGCCATCTCTGCAGCTCAAGCCTCTGATTTTTAAATGTAAAGAAGAAAGAAAAAACATCCACTACTGTTCCACAGCCTCCCAGAATGTCTAGGGACTGTCATATCTAGAAAGAAATCCTAGCTGGCTGAGGCAGGGTGAGAATTGAAAATGGGACACTCGGGCCTCCACTGCTTCCTAGGGAGATGTGCCAATCAGTGAAGCCGGATGGAATGCCACTGTTCAGTTTGTAACTACACAGTGCTCTCGAAGTTAAAAGGAAGGCATGCACCCATTACGGCACTGAAAATAACCTTTAGGAGCTGAGACAGCAGCACTGCCCACAGACCACAGTGAACAGTGATGTTCCTCTACACAATAGTTCTGACAGCAAGAAAGAGCTGTAGCACATTGTTTTGAAAAACACTTCTCTTTACCTTCTTAAAATATGAATGTTCATGTTAACTGTACAAAGAACCATGGTAAAGGTCCTGACTATCCCTGGATTTGTTTTCTGCACACGTTGCCATGATGTGATGTGTCCTGAGAGTACTGCTGTGACCCACAGCCACGGCTCAGTTAGGCACCAGCCCCACACTTACTACCAAGACTCAGGAGCCACTGCGGTCGCTGAGAGACACTGTTGGAGAGGGCTGGTTTAGCACTTTCCAGGGCTGTGGCAGCCAGCACCTCACTTACTTTAACTTGGCATCTATGGTTTTAAATTCAGCAAAATAAGATTTCTATATTTAGTATTAGCATTTTCTTTGCCCCAGGCTAAGAAAGGTTGGGTGTGTTTACAGTGAACTGAGAGAAACAGCTATGGATTACTCACCTCCTTTCCAGAATAGGGGTTGGAGACAGACAAGTGTGGCTTATAAAATATCTCATACGGAGTGTTATTGATTACTGTAGTCTTATCTTCAATCTGGATAACTTGTATGCCATGCTGCACCATGGAGGAGATGCAGAACTGACATAGCTGCAGGGCAAATTGGAAAGACCACAGTTTTTACACCACAGAGATACACATGAAGAATTCTTGACTATTTTTTTTTTCTGTTTTGTGACAGAATTTTACTATTGCCCAAGCTGGCCCCAATTTCTGGATCCCTGTGCTTTTATATCTCTCAAGTGCTGGGATTACAGGTATGTGGCATTATACCTAGCATCAACTATTTTCTTGAATGTATTCATTTTATTTATGTGCATTGGTGTTTTGACTGCATACGTGTCTAAGGGTGTCAGGTCCCCTGGAACTGGAGTTGCAGACAGTTGTGAGCTGCCATGTGGGTGCTGGGAGTTAAACCCAGGTCTGTTGGAAGAACAGCTATCTCTCCAGCTCCTGGCCTCAACAACTCTTAGAGGGTTGTTTTATATATAGATTTGCCTGGGACAGTACCTGTTCTGCATTTTTGGAGGGATATTTTTAAAAGTACTTCTTTCTGGTTTTCAGAAATGTGTTGGTCAATTAAGAGGCCAATATTTGCAACAGGGCCCTTTAGCAAAGGGATTACTGATGCTGCCACCATGTAGTGATGGAACAATGACTTGCTTCAGATTATTTCACAGTTATCTCAAATAGTATTTACAAATCATTTATATGTAAACAAATACCACAGGTCTTATTCAACAGGATTCTACCTAGCATTCCTCTACCTCAGGTTAATTCTAGCAGCAACCTCAAAATACCTAGCTTGCATCAAGGAGAATTTGGAGAAGTTTCATACAAAAGTAGCAAGAAAGAAAAAAAATATTGACCCTCACATAACTTTATATTGTGTTTCCAATGTGTTTGAAGTATTTTATACATATTAAACTTCCCAGTCCTCACACGACCTACAAAAGGTAGTCAATAAATATTCTTTCCATCGCACAGTTGAGGAAAGCAGCTTGGCCAAGACACAGGAAAAGGTGGAGCCCATGTGGTCAGGTGATGTGGCTCTTAGCATGTGTCTTATAGCATGGCTGGCTCACAGCTAGAGGCAGATCAGGACAGCATTCTCCAGGGAGGGTGGGAAATGTGTGTGGTGTCTGCATCTGGAGTCCCAAGGTCAACCATATATTAATAACAACGTACTATTTATCTTTGTATTTTAACTTCTTCATAGGTATACACTGGTATTTCCTAGAGGCAACAGAATATACGATGCCATGTTCTTTTGGCTAGTGGAATATATTGAAGCCCTTATATATTTTTAAAAAGTAATAGTTTCTTTTCTGATATGATAAAAATTGATGGAGCCCAATATTTTTAGGAGTATAAAGGAGGCCTGAGCCTAAAATGTTTAAGAATTTTTCTATAGTTTGCCCTTCCCTTCCTTCCTTCCCTCTTTCCTTCTTTTCTGTTCTTCCCCTCCTCTCCTCCCTCCCTCTTCATTTCCCTTTCTTCTGTTCACACAAACATTTATTGAATGCCTGCTGTGACCACTTGTGAGACGCTAGGTGTCCTGGGTGTTTGGATGGCTCCTGCCCGTGTATAAACCTCCAGTACTTTGGTCAGCAGCAGCAACACGTGTTGCTCAGTCAGCTTTGAGCAAAGTAATACCAGTCCTGAATATTGGCAAAGGTGAACTTCTTGTTCCAAGAAAATTTAATTTTTTAAAAAGTGACATAAGCATTCCTAACTTTTTTCAATAGACTCTTTTAAAGGTCCTCAACAAAAACCTAACTTCTCCCCAAAGAGAAAGGCCATTTTGAATGCTGCTGTGCTGGTAAGGCATTCCCTCTGTTCTCCCACTGAGGGTGGCTGACAGAATGATGATAAAGTAACATAGACTGATGTGAGTCTGTGATATACAGTTCTGTATTACTCAGCTAATTGGCTTGTTTCGGTTTTAGGTTTATGCTGAGAAGCACATGCCATTTGCTTCTTGGGACCCACAACTCTAAAAGCAAGGGGCAGGCCCACCTCTGCTACTTCTAATTCTTCCAGTATTCCCTCCCCTCTTTGGATTAAAGCTCCTTTCAACCCGTATTTGAGAAGCTTCTATTTGCAGCGGATGCTGGTTAACACAGAGGCCCAGGACTGATCAAGGTCCAGAAAGACTGCATAATGCTTAGCCCTGCAGGGGTATGTATGGTATCACAAGGCTCAGAGGGGGTAGTTCGAGTATAAGTTGCCAGGGGAAGTAGATGAAACAGACAGACACTGCACGGCAGCTGCACTCACACATGAACCCACAGCAGCCACAACAGCACACCAAACATCTATGCACTACTAGGCAGACCAAAGGCCCGTATGGAGAGGGAAGTTGGATGTGGAATCCTATCCCTACTGGTAGAACTAGTGACAAGTTTTAGCTGCTGGGAGAGAGACAGTGTTTGGGAAGAGTGGAACCCTCACCCCTCACTATAAGCTCTCCTGGAGCCAGTGGAAGACCACATATCAAATACTATTTTGACAGCAAAATTTGATCATGTTTTTTTTTTTTAAAGGACACAAAATTGGTTGTGCACAGAAGGGGATGAATATGATCAAAACACATTTTCTAAACCTCTCAATCATGCATTGAAGAATATGATTATTTCTTGTAACATTGATTCCATAAGAGAATCAGACTAGTCCTATCACCTTGATCAGGATACCCTTTCCAGCAAGATAACAATTCCTGTTGTCTTTGACCTCAATGCTCAGTGTTAGATACCCTACTTCCTGTTCTGAAGGAGAAGGCCAAAGACAGTTTGTGAGTCTTGGGAATAAGTCCACTCCCCCTACTATAAATCAAGTGACTGGTGACAGCTCTGAAATGGAACCATTCCTGGATAAATTATGTAGCCCACGTTTTACCAGTAGTAAAGGGAAAAAAATTCCCCTGTCAAATACAAGTCTAGCAAGTTAAGAAAACAAGTATCTCATTGTTAAAGTATTTAGAATAAGTAACACCAGAAAGGAACTTGAAAGGGGAGGGAGACATACTTGAAACACTCTAAGAGCACAGCACACGATCTCCCCTGAACCACGTCCACACGGACCTTACCTTCTGATGTCCTGGGAAAGCACCAAGTCTGATTTCAGCATCAACAAATGCTTCTTCATCCAGGGTCACTACCTCACCATTACCGCCATCTTTCCACTTTGGAGACGTCAGATTATGGACCAGTTTAATTGCCAGTGACTTGTGCACAGTGTTTGTATTTGCCCAGTAAATTCCAATTTGAAAAGCTTCCTGGAAAAACAATGCCTCAATTGTATTTTTTTCAACCCTTCCATATCTCTACGATTAAAAAAATATACTGTAGATCTATTAAGGCAGCCAAATAGTCCCCTGTAGTTTTATTTTGGTAATGACACCAAGTATTTTATTTTGGTTTCCAAAATCCTTTTGATTCACAGTGATATTCAAGTTCAAGGAAGAGGGGAAAAAAAAATCAAACTCAAGCTGTCCCAGGACGTAAGTCCAAAGCCTTACAAACTGAATGGTCTCATCTTATATGCATCAGAATGTATGCAACATTATGCCTAAGCAGGTCAGCATGCCAATTCCACAAGGCAACTGCAGCAGATCACTTCAAGAACAGGAAAAATGCAATCGAATAAAGATGCTTATAAACTGGGACCTCTGAAATGTTCTCTACTAGGAAATATGTTTTGAAGATTTTCTTATAAATTTATATTGCTTCTTGAAATGGGTTAGCTTTATAAAGTCTCTGGTGGCAGACCATGAAGTCTTTCTGTAAACTTTTAGTTTGTACTAGAGTCTTCCACCCACGTCACTAATGATTCTCGGGTGTTGTAATTAACAATTACGCACATCCAAGTACAGCTACAGAGGCAAAGGCTGGAGGGTGGATGAGTGTTTAATACAGCTGCTCTGCCTGTCAGATATCTGTACACGGGAATGTAAGTAGTACGTGTCATCAAATGTAATGATGATTTAGCCAGGAGTACAACTGCTGATGAGGAGAAAACACATCTGAAAAATATTTAAATATCAAAGAACATTCCATACCCTTTATGTATGCACCTACCAGGTCAGTTTTCCATAAGGAATCCATCCTGCTCAGATGTAAGTGTAACCTCAGAATACAATCTAGTCACTCAGAGAAAAAATACGCTAGTTTTAAGTTATGTTACCTGAAAATTAGGAGGAATAATAATTTTGCCAGCAGGAACCTGTAGAACAATCTTTTCTCCTTCAAACAGCCAGAGGTCCCACTTGGATTGATTGATAAGCAGGGCCCAAGGTAGCAGTTCTATCAACAGTGTTCTAACATACGGTTTCCACATTGACAGTCTGACGCGCATTGGGCTATCCCACTGACTCAGCTGCTCATTCCTGTTCCAGAGAACATAACCGGGTGACTCACAGAAATATGCTGAGCTCAGGATTTATGAGGTATGTTTCAGCATTCAGACACACAATGTTCCCCCGGGATGCCACTGTGCAGGATACCACTGCACACCAGACTCACCCAGTGTTGCATTTGCAAGCAGGAGAAAGAAGCTTTCCATGCAATGATGCTTTACTCTATCAGTAAAAATACCCGTAAAGCTAAACCAACCTCGATGACCTCAGATGCACCCAAAGGCCCTGCTCCATGGCGTTTACTCTATCTAGCATAATGGTTAATCAAAGTATGCGCTTGGCCAGACTGATGACCACATATGGGACTCCCAGCAAAACACACTTCTGGGTACACTGATGAAGATGTTTCAAGAGTGAATTTATTCTGAATGTGAGCATCAGAACAGAGAAAGCTAAGAGGGAAGCATTTTCCTTCTGCACACTGGCTGTCCTGAAAGGAGCTGCTATGCTCTGTGAAGCATGCTGGCCCTCCCTTCCCCCCTCCTTCCCTCCTTCCCTCTCTCTTCCCCCTCCCTCAGTGGATTGAAGGCTCAGAAACTCTGAGAACAAGTCTTTCCTCCTGCCAGGTGTGGTGCTCAGCATCTTGTCAGCAACAAAAAGTCTCAATAGCAAGCGAGTGCTCTGTGGATGGCGTTTTTCTTAATGTTTAGAAGTACATGTAGAAAATTCATGAAGAATGTCACCTGTCAGAATCTTTCTGACTGTAAGGCCAAGTGGGCTCGTGGGACTTTTCCGACCCATAGAACTCATCAAGCATCTCGTTAACTGTGCTTCCAGGTTGTATCTTGGTGGTTATTTGCTTAATGAGGGCTGTTGATATGGGGACAGCACAATCTGAAGGATCATATTCTTCTCTAGGAAAAGAGAAAACATTAACAGATTTTGTAAGTGTTCTATATTTTATAAAAAAAAAAATCGAACTAGAAATGTAGTTAGATTGATCCTGTTCTGTGGGGTGCTCTCCCCCCTTCCCTTCCTCCCCGCTTTCTGTTTTGTGATTGGAGATTTATGACATAGCTTTTAGATGATCTGTGCCCTGGCTCTTCCTCCCACCTACTCATGCTTGGGTGACATCTCTAATCATCTCTTCTCTGCAGGAAGGTGTCAATAAAATCTAAATTAAATTACATTTTTATGATTCCACTTGGTTGTTTATAAGTTTAATGAAAAGGGCTGAATTCCATGTAAATCCATGGGTAAGAACAGAAGGTGAGGCAGAGGGGTTTTATGTAACATTTTTCTCAGATCAGAACGTAAGTAAGGCTGCACCTATGTACCCAGAATAGCTTGAGGCTACTTTTTACTTCTTCTGAAAATCCACTTTGCTCATACCGTGCTTGAAATGTCAGGTGATGTACAAGGTCAGGTTCAACATTCTGCAGTGGATTTTCCTGCCCTCTTCCTGGAATAATCTGTGTCTCACTCAAACCCAGACTTCTTTTTTCCAAGTGTATAATAATGGGGTCTGGAAGATGACTTCTCACGATAAAGAGAGGGCTGAACACGATCTATAAAAACAAAAGGACAGAATGACTTCCATATTTGCTTTGCTGCAGTATTCCAGCTGTTTGATGCACAAACACACGTGTAATAAATCTCCTCCCCGGGTCACTCTGACCTTATTTATTTGAGAAGGGGAAAGGTCAGTGTCGTACACCATGTTTCAGGATTGGGAAAGCACTCACCATTCGCTGTTGAACTTGAGAGTTGGGTTCCAAAGTCAAAACTGTGCACCAAACATAAATAATGGAGCTGTTTGAAGTAGGCACCTGCACATGAGATAGGAAAGGTCCTGTAAGATCCTAAACAGCCTGATAATTAAGCAAAACAGACCGAGTATCAGCTTAGACGATGAAAGAAGTTTACAGTTATGGGAAAAGCCTCTAGGAAAACCAAGGAAGCAAAACCAGACTTTCTAATGAAAAGGGACTCCTCCTGCAAAGGTGAAGAAGTGTGCACGTGGACAGTGGGGAGTGAAGAGATCCGGTTCTTAAATGGATGGAAATAAAGGTGGTGAAGCTTCAGATAGTGATGAAAGCATTGCATCATCAGCAAGGTCCTCCAGTGGGGAGGTCAGGAGCCCAGTCCACCTCTGCAGACACTGCCGAGGCATTCCAGCCTTTCTGTGCTGTTTTAGATTCCACTCTCTGCACGTACCAATTTTAATTTGATTACAAAGTATGGACTACAAAAAGTAAAGAACAGTGAGAACATTTCCGTTTTCAGTGTCACTCCATTCTGCGGTCAGGAGCTCTCATACCTGGATGACAGTGCTATACTCAGGGGCTTTGGGTTCCAGGCACACATCTCTTGACCAGTCCTCATCTCCTTTAGCCTTCACGCACAGCTCTGTCAGTTCGCTGTTTTCTAATATGTACGAAGGCAGCTTCTGTTTGGCTGTGAGGCAGTCAAAGTGTTCTCGAACTACAGCTTGTCCATCTTGACCGACGTAATGCTGAACCACTTTCAGTTCTATGCTCTGAGACAAATAACTACAGATGATCTGTCTTCCACAGATGATAATCTAAAGGATGACATATAAATAGACCAAAAGTTCACCAATTTGGATGTCATTAACCAGAAATATGTTTTCCTTCATTACAGATGAAGTCATCAGTTTAGTAAGACAGTGTAAGGAGTCTTTAAAGAAGAAATGAGGGGGTTGGGGATTTAGCTCAGTGGTAGAGCGCTTGCCCAGCTAAGGACTTGTGCATTAAACGTTGTGGAAGCATGTCAGTACATAGCTCACCTGACAGACAGGGTGGAGGCTCAAGCCTACCAATTACCGTAAGTAGATTCAGTGAGAAGCAAGGGAAAGGCAGGAGAAGGGATATAAAGTAGATCCTATAGTAAGTTCTTTGCTCATGTCTTGAGAGGTGACTGGCCAGGAAATGGTGGTCAGTGCTGACACCTGATACGGAAGCTGCCACGCATGAGAAGTGAAAGCAGGCACTCCCTCCGTAGTGTGAGAGCAGCTGACAGCAATGTGCTCCCAGAGGCTGCTCTCCAAGAGCTACTCTTATCTGCTAAGAGATCTTGGTGGAAACTAATACAAATGAGCTTTGATTGAAATACAGAATAGTATTTTACTTTTCTACATTGTAGAACTATACAACTTTAAAAATAAACACATAGAAGCTTCCACTAAACCCATGGGTTATCTAATTTTGCAACCAGCTAAGAATATAAGCCATAGGAGGAAGTAAGAAATATTTTTCTTGAGTTGATTGAAATTGGAAAGATATTTTTAAAATCCATTCTTGCACAGTTAATATTTTAGGAAGAAAATCCTTCTGTAATATGAATATTCACCAGGACTAAGGAAAACAGAACTTCCTATTTTATAGTTTTATAGATTGAATCCTGGGCTTTACACATCTCAGGCAAATGCACTATCACTCAACTATTATCCTGGTCTCTAATATAATACTTTTACAAGCTATATTGTTTATTTGTGATGCTTTTCAGATTATAAAATAATATCAGTAATACACATATTATTATTCTGGGTCTAAGCATATGATAATCAATTTTAATGTATCAACTTGTCTGTACATTGACTGCCTAGGCATTTAGTCAAATGGTATTCATCCTGGACATTTCCAGATGACATTACCATGTGAACAGGCACACTAAGTAGAGAAGACTGTCCCTCCTTCAACGTAAGGGCATCAACCAGTCAATGGGACCAGTGCTAAGTAGGAGGGCATGTATTTGCTGACTGAGCAGGGACACTGATCCTAGCCATCTCATTCAAATGGAGATACTCGCTAGCTTTTGCAGCTCTGCTGGTTCTGAGGATTCAGGGTCAGACTGGAACAGCACATTGACACTTGCTGACTGCAGATCTTGGGACTTCTGTCTCCATAAGTAATGGGAACTGACTTATAATCAATTAATCAATCGAAGAACTAATCAACCGATTCTTTCATATTATTTTCGGCTCTGTTTTGACAGAGAACTCTAACTTAGCAGGTAAGACGAGAACACAGGTATGCAGGTATTGAGTAGCTTGCCAGGCCGCCATAGTCTATACTGAAGAAAGCCCCAATAAGCTGTGTCCTAAAAACCTAATACCTATTCATAAACTTAGATTTTACAAGAAAAAGAGGAACACAAACTTGCCAAACACCTCTGGTTCCTTTCTCATTTCATAGCCTGTCTTTTTCCTTTATCAAAGATACCCAGATACCTCCCATGGCCCTCAGCTGTCCAACAGGTGATAAAAGGTGATTTCCTTCTCCTGTTGCCAAGGCCTAGGGTAAACATGGAGTTTTGTTTTTTATATGAGGATTTCACTCTGCAGTGGTCAGGGAGATAACCCAGGACTTACAAAGTCCCTCTGCATCTGTCACTAAGTCTTGTAAGAGCATATGCTGAGACTATGTAGCCATCTTGAGACTAGGAAGTTAGATTTTTATTTATAAGCATGTGGGTGTGTCCATGATAAAAGGTGGAGGCCATAAAGAGTGTGGATCACCTGGAGCTGGACTGACAGACGGTTGTGAGCCACTCTGGGAACTAAACTCAGATCCTCTGGAAGACCTTAACTCCTGAGTCATCTCTCCAGCTCCATGAATAGTTATATTTGATGAATTATTATGTGTTCAGAACAAGCCCCTAGAATAAGACTCCAAATATTTTGGAGTACAAGGACTTGGCATGTTATTCTTAAAAAATTATTTATTGATTTTATTGATGCTGTATGAGTGCTGCAGTCTCTTTGGTTCACATGTGTGCAGGTACCTGTAGAGTCTAGAGAGCTTTGAGTCCCCTGAAGCTGAAGTTATTAAGCATTTTAAGCATCTCTCCAACCCCCAACATTTCCTTAAACATTTGCGTCAGAATTATGCTTTAATTCTTTAGACGCACATCTGTAAAACAAGCTGCTCGTCACTGTTACACTTCCCCTAGATGCTAGCCATTATAATGTTTTAGAACTATGCTTTCACAAAAACAAACCATAAAGTTCAACCATGAGCCCTAAATCAATGGGCAAATGTTTCCTTAACATATGCTGGGGATTACTAGGCACTGTGGTAGTGCATCTTTTGATGCCATAGTAGCACCTACTTTTAAGTAAACATTCAAAGACTCCAAGGTATTATCTAGCTGGCTTACTCTTAATAGATCCAAGCTTGGCAATATGTACGCATGAAGCTTCCTTCACAACCTCTGTATCCCAGCAGATCTAGGAGAGAATTTGGCTCTCTCACAGAAACCACAACATCTTTGCAACCATCTGGGACTCACTGCTTTTAAAGACAAAGATCCTCTTGGTGGGTTTTTATAGTTTCATTTTAAAGTAAAAAAGCTTGTTAAATAGGTTTTCAAATTTGATAAAAGGGAAAATCCTTTAAAATGTCCAGGGAGGAAGACAACTTGGATAAAGGGAAATCCAAAATGGCCACTCACTGGAAGGATGTTCTTTCAGGGAACTGGACTCAGCAAAGCTGTCTGCTTTTCTTCAAACTGGGCAACCTACAGTGCCTTTATTTTGCAAATTATGGTTAGAACTTCAAGATTAATTTATCAGTTGAAGACAGCTACTTAATTTTTTTTAAATGTAGTGTTTCTCTTTAATACACATTTCCAGGTTTCACACTAATTTTTCTCTTTCCCCAAAGCCACAAAGATGCATACGGAAGATTTCTGCATATGATTTTACTTAGCAGGTTTCAAAGCTGTTATTAGATCAGTGCCAAGAAGAGCAGTGATAGGAAAGAGCAACTCCAGATGCCAGATGCACTGGAAAATGATATCTTAACTGAGATTAAAAGTATATGTACAGAAATGCACGAATACATGCATTTGAGCCTTTAGACTGGCAGGACATCCTTCAGGGAAGAGACAGGAAGCAAACATGGGTGTGTGAGTAGTTGCACAGCACATAAGATCTCGGGAAATGGTTCATAGCCAGTTTTCATTCAATCAGGAGAAATGATGTAAGAAAGGCAGACCAAGTATCGCTGTTAGAGAGTGTTTTGGACAACTCTCCTTTGTCAGGGGCATATCAATGTGTCTAAAGCTCACCAGGGACCGGCATCCTATGAGGCTCAAAAATTACGCATTTGCTGTTTATTGCCAACTACTAAATCTAGGTGGGAGAGAAGGAAAGAGGCCAAGGCAAGAATGAGGCAAAACTTGGTTAATTTCTTTCTTTCTAACTTCATCAGCTGAAAAAAGATCTTGTATTTTGTATGTTCCATACCACCACCAGATCTGAATATTAAATTATCATGGATATAGAAATTAAATGAGATCTAATTGAAAAAAATATTGCTTGTGTATATGAGTGGGAAGCACACAAAAGAGGGAAAACTGATAAGACTTTAAAAACTTCTTTCTTTATATTTGGTGTACTGTTACAATCTTGGGATTTGGGAGACTCTCTCTTTCCAAGCTGAAAGGCTTTTTTTTTTTTTTTCCTATTTATTTATTTATCTATTTATTTATTTAAATATACTTTTAATTGAAATCTAACGACATCAATTCCCCTTTCCTTTAACTTCTCCCATGTCCCATCCCAACTCTCAAACTGGTAGCCTCTTTTTCTTTATTATGTACACGTGTTTATGTGAATATATATACATATATTCATATGTGGATGTAGTAACACAGCCTTCTGAGCATGTTTTTGCTGTCTGTGCCTTATAGAATAAGGGGCTACATACGGAGGCTTGCAGAGTCCCTCCCCCCCAGTAAACTGTGTACTTGTTGTGTATGTCTGACAGTTATGAACAGCAGCAAAAGCTTGGTGGAATGGTCAAAAGACTTGTATCCAGTTTCAGAAATAAATGTCCTAGTAGCTGGTAGATAGCAACAACAAGAAAGGGTTACTAGGCATGAGGGATTCAAGCACAGCTGAGGGACCATTTCTCAGTCATGCTAGGATATGGGAAGGTGATGTACTTCCAGATGACCACAAGGGATAGAGTCAGAGGATGGGTATACATTTATCATGCAAGAGTACAGCCACTAAGAACTCAGGGCAGACAGGAGCTCTAGCCTTAGACTTCTTCATACCACAGGTAGGACCTCTCATATATCTTTCAGAAAGACTCATTTGTTTCATGTCTATGTCTTTGTCTATTTGACAATGTTTGGAGTATCCTGTCTTAATCCAAATTCTAAATATTTTCCAAAAACTTGATGAAGCACTATCTTTTCAATGAGGCCCCTAAATTCCCTTCACACTTACTGCCAGTAGTATACAGGCCAGGGTTTACATGAATTTGCAACTTGAGAACAAAGACTGTGTCGCCCTCTTGGTATGTGGCATTTTACCCTGCTCTTGTATGGGCAGAACTCTGAGGGGTGGTGGGTTAATCAGGACACTGTTTCCCCTGCTTCCTGTCTTCCTCTGCTGTAAGTTCTCTTTCCACTGCTGTTTTCCATGGTAATGAGAACTATGAGTTCAGATCCCTGATTAGACTTAGGTCTAATCAAGGATGTATGGTAGGTAGGGCCTACTCTCCCTCTGGCCAGTTGCTGTTCCATGAGAGGGGTGCCCCTCCCAGGAGGAAGGCTGCTCCTGTCATACCATCAGTTCATATAGTCTCTGCTTTGCTTGTTACAACCCAGATGCAAACGTGTATGTTAAAACCCTTACAACAAATCCAGTCTTCAGATTTTTAATACTTCCTTTTTTTCCTTTCTACTTTTGTCATATGCTGCATGCTTCGAAAACATCTTTTAGAAACCACATTTTCACATCTTAAGAACACAGAAAAAAAGTGTCAGATACTTTTCCCCCTTCGAAGTCTTAGAACTTCAAAAACAGCCAAAAGGAAGTTTTATAAAATACATAAAAATATGTGCTGAGAGCTGAGGTTTTATATGCCAAGAGTTAGACTGCAGTGAACTTTTACTGCAGTTGATATTAACTTTTAGGAAAAGCAAAGCTTGTTGGAGCGCAGGCTCAGTCTGTCACAGGAGACTATCCCAACACTTTCACACACATTATTCTTGTGTGCACATGTACGAGAAGCAACTCTTGGTTATCCACTGGTGGGTTATCCAAGAGCCTCTACTACTCTTTGCTTCTTTTCCTTCTCAGGAAAGGCCTTTGGCTATTTCACAGCTCATTAGCACCTCTACCAGAAGGCAGGTGGTGACAGAGAGAAAAGGTGGAACTAAAATCAGTAAACTTTACTGCTCGTTAGCAACTCTTGTAAAGGATGAGGCACAAAGGGACTGAAGGCACCATCCTCAACCTCATCACCAGCACTGAGTATTCATGTGCACGCTGTCAGAGGGCAGGTAGACATGACCACTGTTCCATGTTCCGTGTCACTTGCTCACATTTAAGAGTCATGCCCATTTCACAAAGATTCAGGAGATGTCTGGGTCATGAATACAAGGAGACTCACCTGTTTTTGCACTCCGCTGAGCGGCCGAACTTTGATGATGAGTGAAGCAGTTCGACCCTTGTACTGAATCGTCCTAATAAATGTACCGGTGTGATCCACAACGAAGGGCTCTGACCAACGCCAGTTGCCCCAGCCTTCAATACAGATGTGTAACAGCTGGAAAGAAAAACAATAATCATCACAATGCCAAACATGCCAACAAAACTCTAGTCCTGAACAGAAAGTCTGTTGCTGGAAGACTTTGCGATTTGTAATCTCTAGCATGTGTTTTCTCTCTAACCTGCATTACTCATCGGCTTCCAGCTCAGTTCACAGGCTAAGAATAGCACATGTGCCACAGAGTCAATGTTGCTTTCCACATCACAGTTTGAAATAACGGTTCTATCAAATGGCAAAAGGTCTGCTGAACATTTGAGGAGGAAAGCCGTTTCATTCATTTGGAGGATAGGAGGTTTAAGTGTGAGATCAAAGAACATTGGTCTTGGCTGACAGCATATCCAGCTTACTTCTGCTTATAGCACTATTTTTTTTACTCTAAATTACTAGTACTTGAATATTTTACTTTTTGAAAAAACATAGGAGACAAAATTCACTTAATATATCTCTTATGAGATCACATTATTAAATCAGAAATACACTCAATATTTTGACATGAGATAAATGTCTTTGGCTTTTTTATTTTTTTGTATTATATGATTACTGTAACTTACCAACTTAATCTCTGGGTGCATAGTCTCATTTACTCATATAGTATTGAGACTGTTGTCAATCCTGAGTTTCCTTTAGCTAGTAATCCCAAATTACCCTATGAAAATCAGCTTAACTTCAGGCATATTAAATACACGGGAATTAATATTTCTTTCTAAAATATATAAACAATATTTGATATGCTTAGGAAGTATATGAAAAGTCAAACTTTTTAAGTGTTTATATGATACAGAATGCAAGGCTTTTCACTCCATTTTTTAGTCGACCTAACTAAAGGTGAAGAAACACTACCAACCACAGACTGAGTGACTGAAAACATTCACAGGGTTACAGATCTATGAAGATGCATTAAAGGTAGACATGGTATTATCCTCAAGATGAAAGTTTTCCTGGAAGCACATTTTTTTTTCTTTCAATTTTAGCTTCTGGAAGAGCCCTGACATGCTTCAGCTTGAAAATTTCCAAAGGTCAGCCAAGACATGTGGGCAATCCTGAGACTGCAGGGCAGGAGAGACCGCCACTTCTGTGCAACTCTGCCCACATCCCTGGCCCAAGAGGAATCTGTACAGGGCCTCTCGGAACAGGAAGATAGGGGCAGTCAAGCTACAGGAGACTGCGCTCGGATCCGAACGGACCCAGTCAAACAGCTCCCAGCAACCAAATCCCAGGGGAGGGAAAGCTAGACCTTCAGAGGGGCAGACACGCCTGGGAAACCAGAGGAGACTACTCTCTGCCCACATTTCTGACTCTAGAGGAAAATGCCTAGGTCCATCTGGGCCCCCTATGCACAGGGACACAGGAGAAGGAGGGGCAGGCCCTTCTGGTAGTTGCCCTCACGGAGAGCTGAAACCCAGGCCTGAGGAGTGACTTCAGGCCCGAGACCTGAGGTAAAACCAAATAATCTGCTCCAAGTGACCTGCCTGGTGGACTCAGGACACATGCCCATAGGAACAGCTGAAGACCAGTAGACAGGAACGACTACACACCTGAAAGAAGAACACTCTGTGCCCATAACTGACTGAAAGAAAGGAGGAAAACAGGGCTACAGCACTCCTGACACACAGGCCTATAGGACGGTCAAGCCACTGTCAGAAATAGCAGAACAAAGTAACACCAGAGATAACCTGATGGCGAGAGGCAAGCGCAGGAACCAAGCAACAGAAACCAAGACTACATGGCATCATCAGAGACCAATTCTCCCACCAAAGAAAACACAGAATATCCAAACACACCAGAAAAGCAAGATCTAGATTTAAAATCACATTTGATCATGATGATGGAGGATTTTAAGAAAGACATAAAGAACTCCCTTAGAGAAATGCAGGAAAACACAAGTAAACAAGTAGAAGCCCTTAGAGAGGAAGCACAAAAACCCTGAAAGAATTCCAGGAAAACACAACCAAACAGGTGAAGGAACTGAAAATGGAAATAGAAACAATAAAGAAAGCACAAAGGATATAGAAAACCAAAGGAAGAGACAAGGAGCCATAGATATAAGCATCACCAACAGAATACAAGAGATAGAAGAGAGAATCTCAGGAACAGAAGATTCCATAGAAATCATCCACACAACTGTCAAAGATAATGTAAAATGGAAAAAGCTACTGGCCCAAAACATACAGGAAATCCAGGACACAATGAGAAGATTAAACCTAAGGACAATAGGTATGGAAGAGTGAAGACTCCCAACTCAAAGGACCAGTAAATATCTTCAACAAAATCATAGAAAAAACCTTCCCTAACCTAAAGAAAGAGATGCTCACAAACATACAAGAAGCCTACAGAACTCCAAATAGATTGGACCAGAAAAGAAACTCCTCCTGTCACATAATAGTCAAAACACCAAATTCACAAAACAAACAAAGAATATTAAAAGCAGTAAGGGAAAAAGGTCAAGTAACATATAAAGGCAGACCTATCAGAATTACACAAGACTTCTCACCAGAGACTATGAAAGCCAGAAGATCCTGGACAGATGTCATACAGACCCTAAGAGAACACAAATGCTAGCCCAGGTTACTGTATCCAGCAAAACTCTCAATTAACACAGATGGAGAAACCAAGATATTCCATGACAAAACCAAATTTACACAATATCTTTCTACAAATCCAGCCCTACAAAGAATAATAAATGGTAAAGCCCCCCACCCCCCAAAAAGGGAGGCTACACACTATAAAAAGGAAGAAATTGTTTTACAACAAAACAAAACAAAGAGAAGACAAGCACACAAACATAATCTCACTTAGAAATACGAAGATAACAGGAAGCAACAATCACTATTCTTTAATATCTTTTAACATCAATGGACTCGATTCCCTAATAAAAAGACAGAGATTAACAAACTGGATACATAATGAGGACCCAGCATTTTGCTGCCTATAGGAAACACACCTCAGAGACAAAGACAGACACTTCCTCAGAGTAAAAGGCTGGAAAACAACTTTCCAAGCAAATGCTGTGAAGAAGCAAGCTGGAGTAGCCATTCTAATATTGAATAAAATCAATTTTCAATGAAAAGTCATCAAATAAGATAAGGAAGGACATTTCATATTCATCAAAGGAAAAATCCACCAAGATGAACTCTCAGTCCTAAATATCTATGCTCCAAATACAAGGACACCTACATACATAAAAGAAACCTCATTAAAGCTCAAAGCACACACTGCACCTCACACAATAATAGTAGGAGATTATAACACCCCACTCTGATCAATGGACACATCATGGAAACAGAAATTAAACAGAGACATAGACAGATTAACCGACAGAAGTTATGAACAAAATGGACTTAACCGATATTTATGGAACATTCTATCCTAAAACAAAAGGATATACTTTCTTCTCATGGTACTGTCTCCAAAATTGACCATATAATAGGGCACAAAACAGGTCTCAACAGATACAGAAAGATAGAAATAATCCCATGCGTCCTATCAGATCACCACGGCCTAAAGCTGGTCTTCAATAACAATAAGGAAAGAACGTCCACATATACATGGGGTTTGAACAATGCTCTACTCAATGATAACCTGGTCAAGGAAGAAATAAAGAAAGAAATTAAAGACTTCTTAGAATTTAATGAAAATGAAGGTACAACATACCCAAATTTATGGGACACAATGAAAACTGTGCTAAGAGGAAAACTCATAGCTCTGAGTGCCTGCAGAAAGAAACAGGAGAGAGCATATCAGCAGCTTGACAGCCCACCTAAAAGCTCTAGAACAAAACGAAGCAAATATACCCAGGAGGAGTAGAAGGCAGGAAATAATCAAACTCAGAGCGGAAATCAACCAAGTAGAAACAAAAAGGACTATACAAAGAATCAACATCACCAAAAGCTGATTCTTTGAGAAAATCAACAAGATAGATAAACCCGTAGCCAGACTAACCAGAGGACACAGAGAGTGTGTCCAAATTAACAAAATCAGATATGAAAAGGGAGACAAAACAACAGAATCAGAGGAAATTCAAAAAATCATCAGATCCAACTACAAAAGCCTATATTCAACAAAACTTGAAAAACTGGAGGAAATGGACAATTTCCTAGACAGATACCAGGTACCAAAGTTAAATCAGGAAGAGATAAACCATTTAAACAACCCCATAACTCCTAACGAAATAGAAGCAGTCATTAAAGGTCTCCCAACCAAAAAGAGCCCAGGTACAGACGGGTTCAGTGCAGAATTCTATCAGACCTTCATAGAAGACCGCATACCAATACTATCCAAACTGTTCCACAAAATTGAAACAGATGGAGCTCTACCGAATTCCTTCTATGAAGCCACAATTACTCTTATACCTAAACCACACAAAGACCCAACAAAGAAAGGGAACTTCAGACCAATTTCCCTGACGAATATCGATGCAAAAATACTGAATAAAATTCTTGCAAACCGAATCCAAGAGCACATCAAAACAATCATCCACCATGATTAAGTAGGCTTCAACCCAGGTATGCAGGGATGGTTTAATATACGGAAAATCATCAACGTAATCCAGTATATAAACAAACTGAAAGATAAAAAACACATGATCATTTCATTAGATGCTGAGAAAACATTTGACAAAATTCAACACCCCTTCATGATAAAAGTCCTGGAAAGAACAGGAATTCAAGGCCCATACTTAAACATAGTAAAAGCCATATACAGCAAACCAGTGGCTAACATTAAACTAAATGGAGAGAAACTTGAAGCAATCCCACTAAAATCAGGGACTAGACAAGGCTGCCCACGCTCTCCCCACTTACTCAATATAGTTCTCGAAGTCCTAGCCAGAGCAATCAGACAACAAAAGGAGATCAAAAAGATACAGATTGGAAAGAATAGTCAAAACATAACTATTTGCAGATGATATGATAGTACATCATATCACTTAAATATAGTGATCCCAAAAGTTCCACCAGAGAACTACTAAACCTGATAAACACCTTCAGCAAAGTGGCTGGGTATAAAATTAACTCAAATAAATCAGTAGTCTTCCTCTACACAAAAGGGAAACAAGCCAAGAAAGAAATTAGGGAAACAACACCCTTCATAATAGTCCCAAAGAATATATACTTCGGTGTGACTTTGACCAAGCAAGTGAAAGATCTGTATGATAAGAACTTCAAGCCTCTAAAGAAAGAAATTGAGAAAGAAATTGAAGATCTCAGAAGATGGAAAGATCTCCCATGCTCATGGATTGGCAGGATTAATATAGTAAAAATGGCCATTTTACCAAAAGCGATCTACAGATTCAATGCAAACCCCATCAAAATTCCAATCCAAATCTTCATAGAGTTAGACAGAACAATTTGTAAATTCATCTGGAAGAACAAAAATCCCAGGATAGCTAAAACTAGCCTGAACAATAAAAGGACTTCCGGGGGAATCACTATCCCTGAACTCAAGCAGTATTACAGAGCAACAGTGATAAAAACTGCTTGATATTGGTACAGAGACAGACAGATAGATCAGTGGAATAGAATTGAAGACCCAGAAATGAACCCACACACCTATGGTCACTTGATTTTTTACAAAGGAGCCAAAACCATCCAATGGACAAAAGATAGCATTTTCAGCAAATGGTGCTGGTTCAACTGGAGGTCAGCATGTAGAAGACTGCAGATCGATCCATGCTTATCACCCTGTACAAAGTTTAAGTTCAAGTGGATCAAGGACCTCCACATCAAACCAGATACACTCAAACTAATAGAAGAAAAACTGGGGAAGAATCTCGAACACATGGGCATTGGAGAAAATTTCCTGAACAAAACACCAATGGCTTATGCTCTAAGATCAAGAATCGACAAATGGGATCTCATAAAACTACAAAGCTTCTGTAAGGCAAAGGACACTGTTGTTAGGACAAAACAGCAACCAACAGATTGGGAAAAGATCTTTACCAATCTTACAATTGATAGAGGGCTCATATCCAAAATATACAAAGAACTCATGAAGTTAGACTGCAGGGAGAAAATAACCCTATTAAAAAAATGTGGTTGAGAGCTAAAAACAGAATTCACAGTCGAGGAACGTCGAATGGCTGAGAAGCACCTAAAGAAATGTTCAACATATTTAATCATAAGGGAAATGCAAATCAAAACAACCCTGAGATTTCACCTCACACCAGTCAGAATGGCTAAGATCAAAAACTCAGGTGACAGCAGGTGATGGTGAGGATGTGGAGAAAGAAGAACACTCCTCCATAGGTGGTGGGATTGCAGACTGGTACAACCATTCTGGAAATCAGTCTGGAGGTTTCTCAGAAAACTGGATATTGCACTACCTCAGGGCCCTGTCTTGGGCATATGCCCAAAAGGTGCTCCAACATATAACAAAGACACATGCTCCACTATGTTCATAGCAGCCTTATTTATAATAGCCAGGAGCTGGAAAGAACCCAGATGCCCTTCAACAGAGGAATGGATACAGAAAATGTGGTACATCTACACAATGGAATATTACTCAGCTATCAAAAACAATGACTTTGTGAAATTCATAGGCAAATGGATGGAACTGGAAAATATCATCCTGAGTAAGGAAACCCAATCACAGAAAAACACACATGGTATGCACTCACTGATAAGTGGCTACTAGCCCAAATGCTTGAATTACCCTAGATGCACAGAGCACATGAAACTCAAGAAGGATGACCAAAATGCAAATGCTTCACTCCTTCTTTAAAAGGGAACAAGAATACCCTTGGGAGGGAATAGGGAGGCAAAGTTTAGAACAGAGGCAGAAGGAACACCCATTCATGGCCTGCCCCACATGTGGCCCATACAAATACAGCCACCAAACTAGATAAGATGGATGAAGCAAAGAAGTGCAGGCTGACAGGAACTAGATGTAGATCTCTCTTGAGAGACACAGCCAGAATAGAGCAAATACATAGGCGAATGCCTGCACCAAACCACTGAACTGAGAATGGGACCCCCGTTGAAGGAATCAGAGAAAGGACTGAAAGAGCTTGAAGGGGCTTGAGACCCCATATGAACAACAATGCCAACCAACCAGGGCTTCCAGGGACTAAGCCACTACCCAGAGACTATATGGACTGACCCTGGGCTCCAACCTCATAGGTAGCAATGAATAGCCTAGTAAGAGCACCAGTGGAAGGGGGAGCCCTTGGTTCTGCCAAGCCTGAACCCCCAGTGAACGGGATTCTTGGGGGGAGGGCGGTAATGGGGGGAGGATGGGGAGGGGAACACCCATATAGAAGTGGCGGGGGAGGGTTTAGCGGGTTGTTGGTCTGGAAACCGGGAAAGGGAATAACATTTGAAATGCAAATACATACCCAATCTAATAAAGATGGGGGAAAAAAAAGAAATAAAAAGAAAAGAAAATTTCCCAAGGTCACTAGTCTTCACAGATGTGGTTTGGTGGAGTACTATGATAGCACTGTGATTGAGAGTGTCTGTGTAAGTCTTTCCTAAATCCCCTGCCTTCCTCTTGCTTTTATTATGTATGGCCTTTCTTCAGATCCCCCTTCACACCAAGAAGTAACATGGCCACAGTGAGAGGACCTCCAAAAAAGACCAATGGTAAGACTACAGGGTAGCAAGTACCCTTAGTAAAAATAGGGTCTCCCATATATATATTCTATAATATATATGTATTAGAGTATCTTTGATGCGTAGATATTAGCTACAAGGGAGAAAAGGAGAGATAAAAACAATAGCAGTGGCTGGAGACATTTCTTTCTTCTTTTTTAATAGCAGCAACTGGGAATAAAGTTCAAATCCACACAAAACTAAAGGAAATAAAATTGTTTTCTTTGGAGGTACTAGTAGCTGGGAATGACACAAAGCAGGAAAACAAAACAAAACAAAACCCAAGGAGGAAAGTTACTTAAGGTCAATGCAGCTGGATTTTCTGAACATGCCACAGAGAACATGCTCGGAGAAGGTTTTTAATATATACAATGTGACTTTAATTGAGGATATGTACATTTGCATATGAGCTCAGTTTTATTATAGCTGATCTCTCCTGCATACAACTTTTAGTGACTTGGTATCACCAAGGAATATACTGTTAGGTTTTCCTTGGCAGTTATTTGTTTTCAAAATGTTGGCAAAGAAATATTCTTTGAATAACTAAAATTCAGATTCATTTGGATTCAGTTCACACAGAAAAGCCAAGCAGGAAGAAAACATAACCCTTCTCCCCTATGCATCAACTAAGGACTTGCAGTGTTCTGGTCTACCATTAAGAAGTATCCATCACTGGGAATTTCAGGCATATAATTTTCAAGGAGAAAAGTCTATGAGAAGGATCTCAGAAGGCCCAGGAGCACATCAGTCTACCTGTGGTAGTCACTATGCCTGGGAACCTTTGGCACTAGTTGGCCACAGATAGCAGTGATCAGACAGTCCCACAGGCTATGGTGGGAAGTATCTTCCTCTTATATGCACTGGCTAAAGTTTCCGCTTGAGAAATAATATTCCTATCTGGATTTTAATTTTTAGACATGAATATAAAATCTGGCACAAAAATGATGAAATTTATGTGAGACTACCTAATTTCCATGAGATAGTTTCTGCCATCCATCCAGCTCATCTTTACTATGTGGGCCTCATAAGGAAGGTAGTACTGAGGCACCGGGGAAGAGATGAGCTGTGCTCTTTGAGCCAACAGGAGTGGATGATCCTCTAGGGAGACTCTCAAGAGCAGAGGAAGCACAGCAGCAGTGGGGTAGAGCAGGGTGCTCTGGCAATCCACACAAGGAGGGCTTGCTCCAGGCTCCCGGGACTAGGAGAGCTTCATAACAGCTGGAGCTCAGTTTGGGGGAAAACTTCTATTGGCAAAGACCACAGTTCATTCCACGCCACAGGGACATGAGATTTGAAAAGCAACAGTCACACACAGTTAATAGTGTCAGCTGGCTGGAGAAAAGAAAGGTAGAAGTTACGACAGGCAGCCTAGGTGATAGCTGGCATGAATTTATGAAGCTCAGAGTCTGTGATCTATTCAGGAATTAGCACCGGCCATGGAGCCCTAACACACTGCATGTAGTGTTTACAGAAGAGTGAGTAAGTGGTTAAGAGGAGCAAAGGCTGCACGTCAGCGAGAGGCAACGCAGGGCAGGGCCAGAAGGGCAAGGGCCTTATCCCTTTTGCCTGGAGCCCAGGGTTTTCTTGTTTCTTTATCACCTCCGTGTGTGTGTGTGTGTGTGTGTGTGTTTTCTTTTACTTCCTTTCTTTGAGTTTCCCTTACTGACTCACTTCCTCTACCACCCTCCCATCAATTGAGACTTTTCATTCCTTTATGGACTATTTAAGTAATGCTTAATATTTTTCCCCTGAGTGGGAAAGTGAACCAGGAGTCACTCCTGGAACTTTTAAATGACCATGTAAAGGCAGCTGTAAGGCAAGGGATAATGGTCACAACTGCTGGGGATCCTGAAGGGCTATGCTTTCGTTACTCAGCAGGGCCCAGGGCTGTGCTGCCAGGCAGGAGAAATGTGTAATTTTCCTACTGAGGACCTCAGATGGGAGCATACACAGCTTTCAAGTCATTTTTTTTTCTGTACAAAATAAAACAGAATTAGTGGTCAGGGAGTTAGAGATCAGCCCTGAGGACCACCCACACACATGTCTAAAGAGAGAATTCTTGAATTGATATATTCAAGAAGAAGCAAAACTAAGATGCAATCCAGAACAGAGTCCACTAGGAAAGGCGAAAGGCTGAATACATGAATAGATGCGGCACAACATATTTAAATCCACACAAGGAAGGTGCCAAAGACTTTTCTGTGAACGGATACATTCCTTACTCCCTTAGAAATGACTGTAAAATTTTTATACCTTAAAAAAATAAGTGAGGTTTGCTTCTGTGGCTTATAATTTCCCCTACAGGTGTGTAAAATGTTCTAATGAGAAACTAAAAATTCAAGCAACTACAAAGATTTTCCTCAATTCATTGAACTCACTATAGAAAATTTTAAGGAGGGTAAAAACATTAAGATGTAATTCAAGGGCAATAAGCAACTGGATATATATTGATATGTTTTAAACCTATAACTTTTACATATGTTAATATATTAAAACTTATACACCATTTATTTATTAAACTTTTAAACTCATTAACATAACACTTTAGTCCACAGTGGGCATTTAATACATTTATTGAATAAATGAATCAAGGTTAATGAGACTAACCAAAATCAAATTCTCACAAATTTTAGTAGAGACATTCACGCACAAAATAAGAATTAAATTAAATCACAATATTAAAAATTCCTTTTAAATATTCTTTCAAGATAGAAGCTGTATCTTATGCAGACAATGATATTAAACTACAAATCAATGTGCTGTGTAAGAGGCAAAGGAGATGCTGATAGTACATCATCAAGTAGGGTGAGATCTGGGGAGGAAAAACTATGATCAAAATATACTGTGTGAAAAAAATTTAATACAAATATGAGAAAGACCATGGAAACAAAGAGTGATAAGATAGGTGAGCAGCTTGAATAAAAACTAAGATTTAAAAAAATCTTACTTATATAAAATATTATCTGGAAAGCAAAGTTCACCTACTCATTTGCAGTGCCTGCTTTAAGGGAATGCGAAACGTTGGGAAGTTAGCAGGACAATGAGAGGAAATGTATCTTGCATTGTGAGTTTTCACAGAAACTCGATTTAAGGATGCTCATCAGCTAACATTACGATAAAGTCATGCAGAAATAACTCTACATAGTGGCTTGATAGCATCGTTACTGAACACTGACATTTCCTGGACCCTAGAGAGCCTTTCACATTTGTAGAACACAATGTCTCATAAAAAAGAATGATTAGGTAGAAACAAAATTGAGTTGTTTTTTAGTGTGGAACTTGGACTCTTTCATGTAGGAACAAGAAAAGAGGAAGAGGGCTAACTTATGAAAGCCTTTCTAAAGCATCTAAGAGTGACCACTGCCATGATGGTGCACGGGCCACTGAGGGTGACCACTGCCATGGTGCATGGCTGCTGAGTACTTCCGAGTTTTTCCTTAGGATTGTCTGAGTTCAACAAAGGTTACACATGCTGTGCAATCTGTATAAAACAACTTATACAAGAGAGAAACCTGACATGTCACAAAGTGGTGGTTGGGATGGTTCAGCTAGAGGGTATTCCTTGTATGAAAACCTCAGGTTCAGATACTTAGTGACTTGCCAGCTCTATATAAGAATTTATATAAGAATTTATTTACATAAGAATCTTAATGTCACATAAAATATTGGCAAGAGATATTATGTAAATGTGTCCAGTGATTTACCTAGATGTACTTTTGTTCCAGCACAATTTATAATATAAACAATAATATATACAAGTACGAGAAAGTCACTAAAAAGAAAATATAGCAAAGTTACTAACAGCTATGTCCATTAAGCACTTACTATGGATATTACACATATGTATATTATAATGCACATGCATATATAAAGTGCTGCTTATCTCTTGTCCTGTTTGCTCCTTAGTACAACTTTATGTCAGACAAGCCCTCCTTGCTCAACCTTCATAGTAACTGTCCCACGAAACCGTAATGACATGGAAAACAAAAGCCCAAGTGAGCTCTTCAGGGCCACAGTTGTGGAGGAGAAAGTATAAGATCTTTCCATGTGCTAATTCAGAGCCTCATTATTCTTAAAATCAAATGGTTATCAAATGGTTTATTTCGTGTTTTCTATGATGTCCTACATCACATGCATGGAGGCCAGAAGAGGTGGCAGGCCTCTGCACCTAGAGTTATAGGTACTTGTGGAGCACCTGATGCGCTTCTTGGAACTAAACCTTTTGTTTAGTAGCTCTAGGGTAATAGGAACTAAACGCAGGTCCTGTACAAGGACAGTAAGTGTACAATAGCAGATTAAAAGGAACAAAATCTTCTCTCCTTCCCTCTTTCCCAAGGGAGAAAACGTTTAGACACAGGCTAGAGTGTTCACAGGGATCATCTTTGGGTCGTGCTTTTCCTTTTACATGCGTGTCTGTTTTGTGTGCTTCCATGTACTTTACAGTAAGAGTCTGTGTTAATTGCAATAAGATCCTAGTAAGAGTCCTACTAAGAGTCAAAGCCTCCCACCTGCATTTTAGAATGGTCACATGATCTTCATCTCACCTTCAGCCTGTCCAGCACCTCTCTCAGGGTCTAGCTTGCTAAATTTGATGTCTTACATATTCCTATGTTACTTAGATCAGTTTAATATGATTGTGTGAAGCTTTTGTTGAAATGTTATTTAATATTTTAAGAGATCTACAGCTATTAAATAGTAAGCCAATTAACTGTACCACATAAGGGGGTACAGAGAAAAATGAAGCAAACCTTAACAGTAAAGTAGAAAAACACATATGAAATAAGGAGATTTACACTGCAAAATTTTATTAAGTAGTAAGAAAAGAATGCTGTTGTGTTCCAGAAGTGTTTTCCTGGGAGAACAAAAAGTTTGACCAGAGCACATATTTATTTAAACAAATAACATGAACAAAGACATCCTGGAGTGCAAGAAAAATAACAGTACTGTAATTCTGAAAAATAAAAGCGAGCAAAAGTCTAGCAGTCACGTGACAGTGAGAGGCACGGGGATCTCTGTATAAGATCCATGCCTACAGAGCATACTGGCTGCATGAGAAACAAAGATAAGTCATAAAAGTGGCAGGCAATGGATTCAAACTCATATTTTCTGCCCACATAGTTCAGCAAATTAATTTTATGTTGCGAAATCTTTAGTGTCCTTTCTTCTAATAGTTTTGTTCATATTCCAAATAGAGCCTGCCAATGGAATGAAGTGCCTATTTTAAGAAGGCAAATCCTACTTCTGGGCAGTCAAGAGGTGTGCGTACAGACACCTGGGGATGTGGAGATGTACGGGTTAGCAAGAAGGCCTGGTAAAGAAAGGAAGGGTCAGAGCAGCCAAGCCTCGGTCAGCCAGTGCCACTCCCCCTGGAAACCTTCAATCAATAAACACGAGCGACCAAAGCATGGAAGGCAGAAGTGCCGAAACAATGAGCATGCTTGGCTGAAGGACATAATGTTGCCCACATATTTTACCAAAAGTCCTCAGAAGAGTTTGGTGTGCTGTACCACTCCATCCTAAGTTTATAATGGTCATCTGGACTTCCAGGGGTAAGTTACAATGTTCAACACCACACTTTTCTACCGAGCACTCTAGAATAATCACTATTTTAACATATTTGTGTGTGAAATCTGTTCAAGGACTTTTATTGGGCAGGATGAGTCTCTGGAATATTACAGGAAGCAGCAGGGACAGCAGGGACAGCAGCAACACTACCTGTTTAACAAGGGCTATCTCACAGGTACCCTCTGCTTCAAAGAGCAATCGATTTTAAATGCTGGAGGTCAGGGGAGACAAATTCAGGGAATTTTTTTTTTTTAATAAAAAGGTTCAATAAGTAAGCTTGTTCATTAATTATAATTATCATTACTGGCATTTTGTATACTTGATAATGATATCAGATATAAATACACAGCTCATATTTTTGCAATGATGGAGAAGGATTTTATGAAAGAGAGGGCTGTGTTAAGTTCTGTGTGATGTGCCTGTAAATGTGTAAATAGGTGAGGAGGATTCCTCTCCCTCGTAATTAGTCAGTAAAGCAATGGCGCGCCTTATCTTTTAACGGCATTATACTAACACTCTCAGTGTTGCTGAGACGCACACAGACACTCTCTGGACAGCTTGACAGTCGATGGTTCTCATGAACTTGGCTGGCTGTAATTCCTTAGAAGTATGAATTTGTAGAGTATGCAGGCTAGATTTGATAAAGGATAATCTAGGAGAGCTCAGAAACAGACGCCAAGAAGATAAACTGGAGAGGCCCTCTGATGGGCATTCAGATAAACTGCATAAATCCTCTTGGCTTGTGAATCAAAACTGTCAGCTTGTGTTTGTTTACAGATCTGTTGTGACTATACATAAGTGCAAATGAGGAAGAAACCTATCCAAAGTTAGAACTGAACTTTTTTAAAGTTACTCTCAAATGTAAGAGACATCAGCAAAATTTAATTTAGGAGGCATGCCAACACATGTCCTAAGAAAAGACTGAGAGGCTCTTTGAGAATTTAATTTATTTTTGATCATTATGATAATTTGGTCAACTAAAATTGTTATCTCTAAACTTTTAGTTAGAAGAAAAAAGAAGGCAACAGATAGACAGAAAAGAAATAAAAAATTCTTTATTTTCCTGAACTAAGTTGTGTTGCCATACAGAGAAAACATTTTTATAAAGGTTGAAGTATCCATGGCAACTGCCGCTCCGAGTTGTGCACTTGGTTTTTCTTTCCCAGGGAGGGAATGTGCTAAGCCCTTGTCCTAACTCATTTTGTCCCCAAATGGGAGCCAGGCAAGTCAAACATGAACTGATGCCTGGAGGGAAGCCCCTGACTCCACAAGAATGGGTTAGTTCACATTTATCTTAAAATCTGCTCTCAGAGTTCTTAAAAATTCACTAACTTGGCAAGTCAAGAATTATCATGAGAAATGAAATAATTTCATAACTGTGAAGTCATCCAACATTCCTAGTGTCTGAAACTCACTGGGTTTGTTCATATCTTGGGCATTATTCTAACCTTTAAATAATAAGTTCTTCAATATCCTGGGAATAATTAAAAGTACAGAGATGATCAGAAGTGCCGAAGTGTAACAGTATGCCATTGTCTTGGCTAATGTGTGTCACACAGGTTCATGAAAATGGGTTATAATTAAAAACAATCATGATATATGTGCTGAGGTCCTTGTAACATTCCTAATTGGTATTTACCATAAATTAAAAATGGCAAAATACTATGCTTCAACAGCCCAGCTGTGCAGCTTTTCTCCAATCACACTGCATTGAACTTCCCATTTACAATTAGCCCTGTGAAGAACCTTTATGTTTAGACACCGAGAGCTGAGAACACTCACATTTGCAGAATACTGGCCTGTGGGAAGCCTTGTAAGAAGCTTAGGGAATCTCTAGCATGAAGTCTTCAAAGCTACATTTCAACATCTAGAATTTACTGCTAGGGGAGGGGCAGAGAGACCATAAGCATTCCCAGCAGCCATTCCTCTCTGAACCTCACAGCTAGAATAACCCCCAGTCAACCTTCCCAGTCAGGTTTGCAGAAAACTCCAGAGAGGGGCTCTGGATGGGAGGAAGTGCCCTACCACAGCCCTATCGTGGCAATCTCTTATAAAGATAGGAGAGGCTGCAGTGCAGCTGATTCTTAAGGAGAAACGCGCGCGCACAGGGAAAGAAGCTCAGCCTCAAACTCCAGTGTGTAATTTAAGGAAGCGAGGGAATTCCATCTTGGCTAGATACTTAGTGATGGAACCCACTCTGCTCTCAGTTAGTCCTATAGGTGAGTTTGGAAGGCACTGGAAGGTCTGGCAGAGTAATATGACTTTCCTGAGGGAAGTAAGATACGTGAAGAAAGGAAAAGCCAAGAGACCAAGGGTAGAGATCTCCTTCAGCTCTTCTGCTTGCCTTGAAAAATGAAGCAAGGAAGCAATTGACAGAACTGGACAGTAGTTCCTGGTTCTCAAATAGAATCAATGTTTACAGAATACTTTGGATTAAAATCCTTGCCAGATGGTTCCAAGAAGTGTTTACCTCACTGTTGATTTTAGCTATCTTGATGTCAGCAACAATAAAAAGAATCTTGTTACTGTCACTGCGGAGCAAGGCATAAAATCCTTCCTTCCCAAGTGGACTTGCTAGTTGCAGACAGCTGTGCCCTAAACAACAAGGGTGACACGGCAGACTTCTGGGGCATGATTTCCATGATTACAGAGAAAGACAGCATGTGGCACATTTAATGTGTATTTATTATAAGTATGCACTACTCAGTAAGTATTCTATCCAGATTTAGTTTATGAAAAATAATAAGAATTTTTACAGAATAAACTTAGGTTAAATAAGAGTGTGAGAAACTGTGCACACACTTGGGCCTAGAGATTGTCTCCACTTGAAGCATATGCCTGGTCTGTAGCACCTGTGAGCAGAACAGCAGGGATGGGGAGGACCAGCAGCCATTCTTGGTCAAGAGTCTGGCTGTAGTGATGGTGTGTGTGTGTGTGTGCGGGTGTGTGTGTGTATACATATCAGATTTAAAAAATCTATACAGTATGGAGAAAACCACCTAGGATAACACAATTTAGCCATGTGAAGAATAAGAGTTCTTGAACTTGTACCTCAGATAAGAACTCTTAGAATCATTGGGCAGAGCATGTCACAAAATTAAGCTGGCAAAGAGCCTACACAGAAGATTTGTGGCCAACTACAAATTAGAGGGGCCTCCTCTGAGGTCAGAGAGGCAGGTAAATTGGAGTGAAAGGTGGACAAGAAAGGAGGCCATAACGGTGGTAGTCATGTTTTGCGACAGGCCTTCAGTAGATGCTTACTGAATAGAGAAAGCTGGGGGTTCCTATAACCCCTCTAACAGTACTCAAGATCAGGAGCTTAAAGTGTGATGTGTGGTGTGCTTTGGTGAGCAACAACAGGAATCCGCTGTGGACTTCTTCCCATCCAAAGTCAACCAGTCGTTAACATTTGAAATTTCCTTTTTACTAAGTCTTTTTATGTCATCAATAGTTCTTTCTCTATTTGCTATTATCAATCTCTCTGCAATGTATTTTCATATGAGCATGCTTACATTTATTTAAAAATTCTTTCTGGCCTTGTGATTTTTGTATCTAATATCCAATTTTTTTTTTTTTTAAAGAACAAAACCACGAAGCTAACCAAACAAAAACTCCAGGCTTATCTTCTTCACTTTCATACTTTCAGTTCATTTCCCGGCTTAATAGAGAGAGTGTGGTATCTATCTTTATCTTTCCAACGAAGAGCTTTCTTTCAGCCATAAAGCTATCAATAATGTCCTAAATGTCCAATACAGCAGTCTCTTTGGTTCTTGCATCACACAATCTCCCCATGACATCTAAGAATAGTGATTATGCTGAGGTGTGGTCTTTTGCTAGTGTTGTAACGCTAAATACTGGTCCTCAAGATCTGGTTGTCTCAGGGATGAGGGAATCCTCACATACATCCTTAATTTAAAACTGTTGGTTGAATAAAGATACTCGCAGCTACAGCCTATAATTAGGCAGGAGAGAAGTAGGTGGGGCTTCATTGCCCAGAGTTTGGGGTCTGAGGAGAGGAACATGAGGAAGAAGAGGAATGGGGAGAGGAGACACCATGGTGTAAGGAATTGTGAGAACTGGCCATGAGGGCTGGCCAGTCAGAGTAAGAGCAGCTCAGATGGAACATGGCAAGTCATATCTTGGGGTTATTGGCAGGGAAATAGACATAGTAGCATAGAGGGTAGATCTGTGCCCCAGCTCTACTGCTTTAAAGACTTATAAATGTAAAGGTTATGATTTTATCTGGGAACTGAATGGTCAAGGGTGGAGTAGAACCCCCTGATTGAGATTAAATAATTACTTCAATGGTGATAATTCTACCCAGCTAGACACTCCCTTTTATTGGTGTTCCTGTGTGTGTTAGGAAGTCAGATGTCAGTGTTGTGTGACTTCTTGCATTGTTCCCCACTTTATCTTCTTGGGATAAGGTCTCTTGTGCCTGGGGCTTACTAATTGGTTAGACTGGCTAGCCAGTAAGCCTCTGCAAGCTAATTTCTAAGACAGCCCAATGATGCCTGCTTCTTATTATGTTTCTTTGTGTAATTGTTTCCACATTAGACAGGACTGATTCGTGTTTTACCCCTGGGACATAACAGAAATGATAATAACTTCTAAGCATAAACATTGGCTTCTGCCTCATTTTGTGTTGGATTCCTTGACCTAGGGGAACCCAGCTGCCACATCAAGAGAATACACAAGCAACTCTGGGGAAAGATGCTTGCAGTGAGCACCTGAAACCTCCTACCAGGAGCACATGAGTATGGCCGTTCTGGGGGCTGGACTGCAGCTCTAGCTGATGCCTTAATTTCAATCTTTTCAGACCTTGAGTTTTAACTATCAATCAGGTTCTGAAATTCCTCACTCAACAAAACCCATTGACGACAACAACTACGACCACGACCACTACCACCACCACCTCCTCCTCTTCCTCCTCATGATCATCACCATCACCACCACCATCATCATCATCACCACCACCCTCCTCCTCCTCATTATTACTATTCTAGGTACTCAAGTTTTTTGTGATAATTTTATAGATACCATAGACAACTAAGATTTTGTTATTTATAAACTGGTGCTCTTGTAACAAAAGCCCAAGATGTAGGCAGGGAACTGGAACAGAAAAGAAAAATCTATAAAGACACAAGAAAGTATTAGTGGATACCTAAGAAGCTTCAAAGAGAAGATGACCAGAAACATGGTATCCCATCAGAGGCTGAGCTGAGGACAATGAAAAGGGCTATTTGTTCAGAAGCGTCAGGAAGTTCCCCATCAACACTGTTACCTACTGTGTCATGGAAAGTAGCCAAAGGTCTAACAAACCAAAGGATCTAGATAGCTTTCCAGACAGTGCTGAAGCTCCTCCCAGCTTCACCTCCAGCTTGTGCTGAAATCTGGGAGGGATGCATAGGATTAAGGAACCATCCTTAGATAAAGGAGGCCAGAGTTTGCTAGTTGAGAAAGTGCCCAGCTTTATCAAATGGAAAATGACATTAAATGAAGTAATGGCTTCCAGACTAAAGTCAATGTAGGACAGGTCTAGAGATGACAGAGTGTGTGCCTATAATATTCTTGGTTAGGGCCTCACGCATATTGAAACTGGTGTCAAACGAAATGGACTCGGAACTACTAAAGTGCAGTGTCCTTCAGCAATGTCAGCAGACTTCAGAAGGGCTTATCTTGAAAAGATTTGTGGGTCTGATTTTGCTAATAAAGTGATCTTCAATGAAATAAATGAGAGACCCATAAAGCTGTTAAAAGGATTAAATTGTCAGGGCTACTGTCACCTTAGATTCAAAGAGAAGAAAGCGAGTACAAAATAAAGGGTCTTCGGACTTTCAAAACTCTTCAAGGAGAAAGCAAGCTAAGAAAAGACAAAGTACAGAGATGACTTCTATAGAAAATGATGGATGGTGCAGAAGCTTGAGTCTTTATTATGAACCAAGCAGCATTCCTTCCCAACGTAAGAGTATGGACTAAACGTCAAGACATGTCTATCATCTGGCTGGTGGGATTTCAGAATTTCTGTACGTCAGCAGACCCTGCATGCTTCCTGTCAGCAGAGGGGCATCTACCGGGGTTCTCTTTAGCCTATGGCCTTATAACATACTGTCCTGTAAGTAGCACTGGGTACCAAAGGTCTGGTTCTCTTAGCACTTACTTTGGGATTTGTTAGCCAGCCCACTTCTGCCTAGATATTGGGGATAAGACAAATCTGACTTCTAGAGCAGTAGTGCTCAACCTTCCTAATTCTGTGACCTACCTTCCTTCCTACCTACCTACCTTCCTTTCTTCCTATTTTAATGCACATTGGTGTTTGATTGCATGCATGTCAGTGTGAGGGTGTTGGATCCCCTGAAACAGAACTTATAGAAAGTTGTGAGCCACCATGTGGGTGCTAGGAATTGAACCCATCTCTCTAGCTCATGCTGTGACCTTTTAATATAGTTCCTTATGTTGTAGTGACGCCCCCAACCATAAAATTATCTTCATTGCTACTTCATAGCTATAACTGTTGCTATTGTTATGAATCATAATGTAAATATTTTTGGAGATAGAGGTTTGCCAGAGGGACCAGAGCCCACAGGTTGGGGGCCACTGTTTTGGAGGCTGTTGTGTCGCACTGCCAACTTTACTTCTGAATGTGCCCGTTCAACAGTCATCTGTGCTGCATAGCTTGTCATCTTGTCAGCAGCTAGACTCTCCTGAGAGGAGGGAACCTCAACTGAGAAAATGCCTCTGAAAGCTTGATTAGTAACTGACACGGGAGGATCCACGTGGGTGCTGCTGCTCCTGGGCAGGGGGGCTCTGGGGTGTATGAGAGAACAAACTGAGCAAGCCAGGAGGAGCAATCAATAGTCAGTGTTTCTCCATGGCTCCTGCTTCAGTTCCTGCCTCCACATTCCTGCCTGGAGCTTGACCCTGACTCCCTTCAGCTGAGAGCTGTATAAAACCTAAGTGCTTTTGGCCATGGTGTTTTATCACATCAGTGGGAACCCCAACTAAGACGGCCTAGAAGTTAATTGGGCTGAGGTGGGAAAGAAGCTATGATTATAGACTGCAGAGTTCTCTAGTAATAGTTATTATATATATGTATGTATATGTATATATGTGTGTGTGTATATGTATGTATATATATGTGTGTATGTATATATATATGTGTATATATGTATAGTGTGTGTGTGTGTGTGTCTATATCCATGTGTGTCTTTCTGCGTTACCCACAATAATCTTTCAGTTGGGCAGAGGAGAAAGCTAAAGTGCTGAGAAATGAAGAAACGGGTGTTTCTTTATTTTCTTAGGAATGGAACTTGGTATTTCATGTTTCAAGTCTGCATTTCCCCCATACAGTGTTTTTCTGGCACTCCAAAGCAACCTACATCTCAGGGTGTCCAACTGGTGTTTAGGGCTTCTTTGCTTCCAGGCACACTTGTGTCTCAAAAGTCAAGTCTTGTCTTCAGCCTCTTTTATAAGCAGCTGTCACCTGAAGGCCCAGGTCAAACAAGACTGCTGTCCCCATGCTCATACTGAAACCCAGCCGACCTGAACCTCTCACACGGCATCCAAATGGCCTTCTCTGTGGTTGCTGTCACTCTCCAGCTTGCTTGCTAGTAGCTGATATCCAAGTGTGTTCGGAGTTCCTCTGAGCTGTTGAGTCTGTGAATATCAATCTTTATAACATTTTGGGGCCGGGGGGCAGTTGTTCAGTTGTTTCCAGGATTAATGCTTCCTTTTCTTTTACTGTCTCCTCTCATTTAGGAATTGTAGTTGCTCACATGCTGCACACTTTGAAGATTTCTCAGACGTCTCTGGATCCTAATCACTTAGAGCTCTCTTCTCCTTCAGAGTAGACGCTTTCCATTCAGTATCTTCCTGCTGACTGATGAGGCAGCGGGTCGGCCAGTCTTCGTGCAACAAGACTAGATAAGGTGTCAGCTGCACTCTCACTCGGAGAATCGACTTCTGAGCCTGCTCCAGTGCTGGCCTGATGCTGAGGCTCTGGCCTTACGCTGGCTGGTGCTGGCAGCCACTTCCAGGTTGGCTCACACAGCACACTCAATGCCCCGCTGCCTCCTACACATAGGCGTCACGGTGCAACAGTTTGCTCCTACATGGTTGGCAGACTCTGACAGAGGCTCTGGGCCTCTCTAGGCACTTACCTGATGAAATTAGGCCCACCCAGGATTAATTAAAAACTCACCACTTCATAACCTGACCTGTATCTGTAAAACCCTTCACTATGACAGCTGCTTTAAAGTTTATGTCTGATTAAAGCCAACATCTGGATCCCTGTGGGTTGGAAACGAGTAGCTTTCCTTTTCTGCCTTAGATCTCTGAGGTGACCTTCTGATCTACTACAGTTATATCATGTAACACTGTAAACGGTATGCTATAGAGGCCGTGGATTCTAAAGAGTGCTGATTTTGGAGTAATTAATTTAGAGTCGTACAGAAGACTCTCATACCTGGGTGGGAGAGAGTTCAGTTCAGTTTGAGATGGAAGGTGCTTGAAGTCTTACAGCACATGTGTCACTCATGAGAAAGTTGAGCCAACTTTATACATATTATGGTCCATTTTTATGGATTCACTCCTTTTCAGGGTTCTCTCTTCATTCTTTAGCAGTGCTGGTCTCTGGCTAGAAAGACGAGGCTGCCCTGCATTGCCATGGCTACATTTGCCTTCAGGGAAAAGTCATGACCAGAGAGCAGAATGACCTCTGCAGATTGGTAGCTTAGTTTTGACTTCTTCCCAAACTTTGTTTAGAACCCAGGGTCCTTAGGCAGATTTTAGCACTGTTCAGAATTTATAGCTGCAATTTACCAAGCAATCAGTTTCTTATGCACTTGGTAAATATGTCCTCTGCTCTGCCAGAGCTCAGGCACCGCCATCTTTCCCAGCCTTAGCACATGCAGCAGTGTACAAACTACTTTCTTTTTTTTTTTTTTTTTTTTTTTATTAACTTGAATATTTCTTATATACATTTTAGGAATTGTTTCCCTTTCCGGTTTCTGAGCAAACATCCCCCTCCCCCCTACCCTTCCTTATGGGTGTTCCCCTTCTCATCCTCCCCCCATTGCTGCCCTCCGCCCAACAGTCTAGTTCACTGGGGGTTCAGTCTTAGCAGGACCCAGGGCTTCCCCTTCCACTGGTGCTCTTACTAGGATATTCATTGCTACCCATGAGGTCAGAGTCCAGGGTCAGTCCATGTATAGTCTTTAGGTAGTGGCTTAGTCCCTGGAAGCTCTGGTTGCTTGGCATTGTTGTACATATGGGGTCTCGAGCCCCTTCAAGCTCTTCCAGTTCTTTCTCTGATTCCTTCAACGGGGTTCCTATTCTCAGTTCAGTGGTTTGCTGCTGGCATTCGCCTCTGTATTTGCTGTATTCTGGCTGTGTCTCTCAGGATCGATCTACATCCGGCTCCTGTCGGTCTGCACTTCTTTGCTTCATCCATCTTGTCTAATTGGGTGGCTGTATATGTATGGGCCACATGTGGGGCAGGCTCTTAATGGGTGTTCCTTCAGTCTCCGTTTTAATCTTTGCCTCTCTCTTCCCTGCCAAGGGTATTCTTGTTCCCCTTTTAAAGAAGGAGTGAAGCATTCACTTTTTGATCATCCGTCTTGAGTTTCATTTGTTCTAGGCATCTAGGGTAATTCAGGCATTTGGGCTAATAGCCACTTATCAATGAGTGCATACCATGTATGTCTTTCTGTGATTGGGTTAGCTCACTCAGGATGATATTTTCCAGTTCCAACCATTTGCCTACAAATTTCATAAACTCGTTGTTTTTGATAGCTGAGTAATATTCCATTGTGTAGATGTACCACATTTTCTGTATCCATTCCTCTGTTGAAGGGCATCTGGGTTCTTTCCAGCTTCTGGCTATTATAAATAAGGCTGCGATGAACATAGTGGAACACGTGTCTTTTTTATATGTTGGGGCATCTTTTGGGTATATGCCCAATAGAGGGATAGCTGGATCCTCAGGCAGTTTAATGTCCAATTTTCTGAATAACCTCCAGACTGATTTCCAGAATGGTTGTACCAGACTGCAATCCCACCAACAATGGAGGAGTGTTCCTCTTTCTCCACATCCTCGCCAGCATTTGCTGTCACCTGAGTTTTTGATCTTAGCCATTCTCACTGGTGTGAGGTGAAATCTCAAGGTTGTTTTTGATTGCATTTCCCTGATGACTAAAAGATGTTGAACATTTCTTTGGGTGTTTCTCAGCCATTAGGCATTCCTCAGCTGTGAATTCTTTGTTTTAGCTCTGAACCCCATTTTTAATAAGTTGTTGTCTCCCTCGGTCTAACTTTTTTGAGTTCTTTGTATATTTTGGATATAAGGCCTCTATCTGTTGTGGGATTGGTAAAGATCTTTTCCCAATCTGTTGGTTGCCGTTTTGTCCTAACCACAGTGTCCTTTGCTTCATACAGAAGCTTTGTAGTTTTTTATGAGATCCCATTTGTCGATTCTTGATCTTAGAGCATAAGCCATGGGTGTTTTGTTCAGGAAATTTTTCCAGTGCCCATGTGTTCCAGATGCTCCTAGTTTTTCTTCTATTAGTTTGAGTGTGTCTGGTTTGATGTGGAGGTCCTTGATCCACTTGGACTTAAGCTTTGTACAGGGTGATAAGCATGGATCGATCTGCATTCTTCTACATGTTGACCTCCAGTTGAACCAGCACCATTTGCTGAAAATGCTATCTTTTTTCCATTGGATGGATTTGGCTCCTTTGTCAAAAATCAAGTGACCATAGGTGTGTGGGTTCATTTCTGGGTCTTCAATTCTGTTCCATTGGTCTATCTGTCTGTCTCTGTACCAATACCATGCAGTTTTTATCACTATTGCTCTGTAATACTGCTTGAGTTCAGGGATAGTGATTCCCCCTGAGAAGTCCTTTTATTGTTGAGGATAGTTTTAGCTATCCTGGGTTTTTTGTTATTCAGATGAATTTGCAAATTGTTCTGTCTAACTCTTTGAAGAATTGGATTGGTATTTTGATGGGGATTGCATTGAATCTGTGGATCGCTTTTTTGGTAAAATGGGCCATTTTACTATATTAATCCTGCTATAATCCTTGAGCATGGGAGATCTTTCCACCTTCTGAGGTCTTCTTCAATTTCTTTCTTCAGTGTCTTGAAGTTCTTATTGTACAGATCTTTTACTTGCTTGGTTAAAGTCACACGAGGTATTTTATATTATTTGGGTCTATTATGAAGGGTGTCGTTTCCCTAATTTCTTTCTCGGCTTGTTTCTCTTTTGTGTAGAGGAAGGCTACTGATTTATTTGAGTTAATTTTATACCCAGCCACTTTGCTGAAGTTGTTTATCAGCTTTAGTAGTTCTCTGGTGGAACTTTTGGCATCACTTAAATATACTATCATATCATCTGCAAATAGTGATATTTTGACTTCTTCTTTTCCGATCTGTATCCCCTTGATCTCCTTTTGTTGTCTGATTGCTCTGGCTAGAACTTCAAGAACTATATTGAATAAGTAGGGAGAGAGTGGGCAGCCTTGTCTAGTCCCTGATTTTAGTGGGATTGCTTCAAGTTTCTCTCCATTTAGTTTAATGTTAGCCACTGGTTTGCTGTATATGGCTTTTACTACGTTTAGGTATGGGCCTTGGATTCCTATTCTTTCCAGGACTTTTATCATGAAGGGGTGTTGAATTTTGTCAAATGCTTTCAGCATCTAATGAAATGGATCATGTGGTTTTGTTCTTTCAGTTTGTTTATATAATGGATCACGTTGATGGTTTTCCGTGATATTAAACCATCCCTGCATGCCTGGGATGCAGCCTACTTGATCATGGTGGATGATTGTTTTGATGTGCTCTTGGATTCGGTTTGCCAGAATTTTGTTGAGTATTTTTGCGTCAATGTTCATAAGGGAAATTGGTCTGAAGTTCTCTTTCTTTGTTGGGTCTTTGTGTGGTTTAGGTATAAGAGTAATTGTGGCTTCATAGAAGGAATTCGGTAGTGCTCCATCTGTTTCAATTTTGTGGAATAGTTTGGATAATATTGGTATGAGGTCTTCTATGAAGGTCTGATAGAATTCTGCACTAAACCAGTCTGGACCTGGGCTCTTTTGGTTGGGACCTTTAATGACTGCTTCTATTTCCTTAGGGTTATGGGGTTGTTTAACTGGTTTATCTGTTCCTGATTTAACTTCGGTACCTGGTATCTGTCTAGGAAATTGTCCATTTCCTGTAGATTTTCAAGTTTTGTTGAATATAGGCTTTTATAGTAAGATCTGATGATTTTTGAATTTCCTGTGATTCTGTAGTTATGTCTCCCTTTTCATTTCTGATTTTGTTAGTTTGGACACACACTCTGTGTCCTCTCGTTATTCTGGCTAAGGGTTTTTCTATCTTGTTGATTTTCTCAAAGAACCAACTCTTGGTTCTGTTGATTCTTTCTATGGTCCTTTTTGTTTCTACTTGGTTGATTTCAGCTCTGAGTTTGATTATTTCCTGCCTTCTACTCCTCCTGGGTGTATTTGCTTCTTTTTGTTCTAGAGCTTTTAGGTGTGCTGTCAAGCTGCTGACATATGCTCTTTCCTGTTTCTTTCTGCAGGCACTCAGTGCTATGAGTTTTCCTCTTAGCACAGCTTTCATTGTGTCCCATAAGTTTGGGTATGTTGTACCTTCATTTTCATTAAATTCTAAAAAGTTTTTAATTTCTTTCTTTATTTCTTCCTTGACCAGGTTATCATTGAGTAGAGCATTGTTCAGTTTCCACGTATATGTGGGCATTCTTCCCTTATTGTTATTGAAGACCAGCTTTAGGCCGTGGTGGTCCGATAGCACGCATGGGATTATTTCTATCTTTCTGTATCTGTTGAGGCCTGTTTTTTGACCAATTATATGGTCAATTTTGGAGAAAGTACCATGAGGAGCTGAGAAGAAGGTATATCCTTTTGCTTTAGGGTAGAACGTTCTATAAATATCCGTTAAGTCCATTTGGCTCATGACTTCTCTTAGTCTGTCTACGTCTCTGTTTAATTTCTGTTTCCATGATCTGTCCATTGGTGAGAGTGGGGTGTTGAAATCTCCTACTATTATTGTGTGAGGTGCAATGTGTGTTTTGAGCTTTAGTAAGGTTTCTTTTACGTATGTAGGTGCCCTTTACAAACTACTTTCTGTGTGTGTTCTCCCCTCGTCTAGTTCCTCAACAATACCAGAAACATCTACCAAACGTGTGCAACTGTGGTATTTCTCTATCTACATTGCCCCACAGCTGCCCACTGCTTCCCGCCAGATACTGTTAAGTTGACATTGGCTCATAATTGATTATGAAAACCAGTCCCCAAATAGCCAGAAATTTCTAACAGGTTGTTAAAACACTGACAGCTCGACGTCAGCTACTGCAGGAATATTTATATCACAAAATATGGCCGACTGTCTTTGTTAGGGTTTCTGTCACTGCAAAGAAACACTATGACCAAAAAGCAAGTTGGGGAGAAAAGGGTTTGTTCTACTTACATGTCCTGATCATAGCTCGTCATTAGAGAAAGTGAGGACAGGAACTCAAACAGCAGGAACCTGGAAGCAGGAGCTGATGCAGCGGCCATGGAGGGTGCTGCTTATTGGCTTGCTTCACAATGTTTGCTCAGCTGCTTTCTTATGGAACCCAGTACTTGCAGCCTAGGGATGGCCCCACCCACCATGGGCTAGACCCTTAATCACTGATTGAGAAAATGCCCCACAGCTGGAGCTCATGCAGGCATTTCCTCAGCTGAGGCTCCTTCCTCTCTGATGCCTCTACCTTGTGTCCAGTTAGAACTGAAGCCTGCTAGTACACCAACCCATTTTTAAGGACATGTCTCTTGAGCATGACCTGCCACTTTATCCCTGAATTACAATGAAATAATATTGAACTTCCTTGACCATGATATGCTGTTTATGTGTGTATCTCCCAGGCTTTGTGTGGTATGCTCTCCATGGCAACCTCTATGCAGTCTGGTATAGATGTTCTCAACTCTATTAAGTGCTTAGAACAGCATATCAGAGCTCTTGTAGCCGGGTTCCCCTTCGGCAGTTCCACACAGACTCTACACTGGCACCAAATTAGGTAAGTTCTCCTCCCATGCCTTGTAGCTCTCAAATATCTTAGTCCGTGTGTCTGGACCACCACCTCTCCTCGCAGGCCACTGGCTTAGGGACGCTTTCCTTTTCAGTTGGAATGCATTCCTTAGGAGACTGTTTATACTTAATACATACAACACATCAGAAGAGACTAACCACACCAATTAAAATATGAATAGGAAGACAGGAGATGATTTAAGGCAGAGAGAAATAATGACAGAAGGCCCTGTAAGGACATGACACGAGGCCTTGATGTTTAACACTGCACTGTCATAGCTTTTTCAATATTTTTTGTGCATTTGTTCTTATAGTGTGAGAATGACATTCTACATCTAGAATTTAAATTCATTTCTTGGTTTAGGACACATTTACTATTTATATTTTCTATATAAATATTTTAAAAATTCTGCAATCTATTGATCATCATATAGACTTGCTAGATTTTACTTTACTATATCTCCTTAAAAGTAAACATTTTGGTATCTTTCACTCTTTCAGTGTTTTTAAAGTTGTGATGAATATTTTATGTAAATCTTTACATCTTCTCCTAACATGAAATTACTAAGAAATTATGGAGTCAAGTTTAATGGAGTCAAGTTTATGGACGCTTATTTTAATGCTTTGAAGCTTCTTACCCAAGCAACTCTAAAAAAGGAGTTCTAATTCCATTAGCAATTTGTGTAAGAGGGACATACACACACAGACACACACACACATGCACACGGGAGTGGAAGGGGGATGTATGTGTGTAGGATTCAGGAGGAGTTGAGGGTGGGGTGAATAATTTATTGTATATATAAATGACGTTCTCGAAGAATTCATTAAAAAATCTTGTTCCATTTGATCTTTTTAAAGAAACTTCACAACCCCCAGCACCATTAACAAAACTAGCTCTAATCCATGTGTGCGCACAGAGAACACTTAACAAACATCAGTGTTAACCCAGAATCTTTTCCTGCCGTTTTTGTTTTTAAGTTGTGACTGCAGCAGTAAGAAGTCTGTCCCTTCTCTGGATCCATGTGAACACACACATGGTGTGAATGCCCTTGGAAAGAGTGACAACAAGAGGACTTTCAGGCCAGTTCACAACATGGACAATTCGCTGGAATTATAAGATACCCTTGTCCTTAAAACACACTGTTTTCTTTAAAAAAAAAAAAAAAAAGGAAAAGTGATCAGATTTCACCTTGAATAGTTCTGCATCTCAAAAGGGAACTGGAGAACTTTCTAAAGCTCTTACACTGACTGGGTACAAATACTTTACTGTTACTTGACAAACACATTTAGTGCATGACTTACACTGGGACTGTTATCGTTTCTTATGGTTTTGAGATTTTTTTTTTTGCCAAGCAGTGAAGTGATGGGAATACCACAAAGGTCAAGGTGAGGAGAGCCATGAAGCAAACCTTTACCTATTGAAATCTATTAGCCACAGAACCTGAAGCAAGGATTGGTACACGGGCTTATGGGCAAACTGGGCATTTTTGGATAGCTTTTACATTTTAAAAATTGACTTTAAAAAAGATTTTATTAAAAAATTAAAAACTAGATTTACTCCTTTTTATTTTATGTGTGAATGTTTTGCTCACAAGTATGCCTATGCACCATGTGCATACTGGGTGCCCAAGAAGTTCAAAAGAGGGCACTGGATTCTCTGGACCTGGAGTTACAGGTGGTAGTTAGCCATCATTTGAGTGCTGGGAATTGAACCTAGTTTTCTGTAGGAGCGACAAATGCTCTTAACTACTGATCAGTTCTGCTCCAGTCAGAATCTTTACAATTATAATTTTGAAAAATAAAGTCAAAAGGGCAATTCAACACATGTGAAAGTAGAATGAAATTAGAACTTCATCTATAAATACTGTGTCACTGGAATGCAGCCTCCCCCTCCCTTTGTGAACTCTACTGTGCTCTGCAGGATGAGAAGCTGCAACACCACTTGTAAGGCTATGGAGGCCTAACTCATTAGCTACCTTACTGCCTACCTGCTCCTTTACAGAACAGTTGCTAACCTCACCTTTAATGTAGGGTTTATATTTTTGGTATTATGTCTGTTTACTGAATATTTGCAAGATGCTCTGCTGGTTTTCAAAATAAAGTTATCTAGCTACATTTACAATTTAAGAGATGTGCGATTTCCATGAAGTTATAAACTACTTTTACATTCATTATAGAGAAATTTTTGTTATTTTAGATATACTCTCTAGAGCCCCGCCCCCTTGTTTTTTTTTTTTTTTTGGTTCTTTTTTTTGGAGCTGGGACCGAACCAGGGCCTTAAGCTTCCTAGGCAGCGCTCTAACCACACACTAAATCCCTAACCCCCCCCTTGTTTTTTTATATTGTTTTGATTTAATTACTAAAATTAAGTGATGGCAGGGCTTAAGCAGCGGCTCAGGAGAGGACACTGACTGGCTGCTCTTGCAGAGGCCTAGCAAGGTTCCAGCACATAACCATCCTTCACTCCAGTCACACATGGTACATCCAGAATCCTCTTCTGACTTCTGTAGGCACTAGGCACTCACAATGGTGCACATACAGACATGTGCACAAAACACTCTTACATATGAAATAAAAATAGATCTTTATAGTAAGATAAACGAACTCAGTGATAGTTGGAATTCTACATCTCTAAATATGTGCATAATTCATAAACTGTGCCATCTGAAAGTAAAAAGTATAAACTCTTACATACAAAGCAGAGGTTTTCCCATTTCAAGGGCAGATTAACCAAAGTGCTAGAGCAGAGAGGAAGTGATGTATGGTAGCCCATACAGAGCCCTACAGTTGTGAAGGTGCTGCTCTATCTGGCTGGGCTAAAACAAACAGGGCTTCCCTTATCTCTGAGCTCTATACACTTGCTCATATTCTGGGAGGATGCCATATACTTACACTTCTAGGATCTAGATTCAACTCTGCATGATATGAAATACCTCTCTGAAGACCAACTCCTTGATGGTTACTGTGGTTAGCCAACATATCTGGGGCTGAGCTCAAATTATTTACAAGTCCTTAGTGGCGGCATCTGATTCTGTGCAGCTGAATATGCTCAACGATTCCCCAGAAAACAGTCCCACTCTTCCTTTGCAATTCTTTTTGCAATCCCTAGGCAAGGAATTGTTGTGGAATGTCCAACATTTTAAGTGATTCTGCCTCCTAGCATGTGTTAGAAAGTATAAGGAGAGTTTATGGCTTCTCAATTCTAAAAGGTTTCTGAGCTTCAGATTTCTGGAACTGGTTGTGTCCCTGTTACTTCTTATCCTACTGGGACTCAATGTTGTTAGCAACCTTCTGTGTGGTTCTAAGAGACCCTGACCTTCTGAAACCTTTCCAGGTGTTGCTGCCACTTTCTTGATCTCTGCAATATAAGCTGCATTGTTTAGTGGAGTTAAGTTCCATGAACTTTAGAAATCCTTCCTGAGACTATGAATTGACTAATGCCCAAGGTTGCATAAACATGCATACACAAATGTTCCTAAAACCAAACATGCTGGGCAGTTCAGGATATGACTCGGGATCTGGAAAAAGGAACATTTTGCTCACTGTGACGAGTTCCAGGTGCAGCCTGAAGTTAAGTGGTTGGTTTTTCTGATCCTCAGATGTAAGCTCTCATTAGAGCATAGCAGTGTGTGCTGTTGGGGGTGTTGGGAATTCCATGAGGAACCTTTGGGCCTGTTAAGGCCTCTGGCTTTGAAGGTCTTAAAATGCATTTCGGCATGCACAAAAACAAAAAAGTCAACATTTTCTTCTAAGGGAGTCTGATTTATTAAATGCAAAGTTTTCTTTTTCTTTTTTCTTTTGGTAGGCATGGGGCTGAGACAGGGCTTCACGTTAGCTCAGCTTGGCCTTGAGCTCACTATGTGATAGAGGACAGTTTGAATTCTTTGATCCCCCTTCCTCAACTTTCTGAGTGCTGGGATTACAGGTGCACCATCACACCGAGTTAAAGACAATGTTTTATACAAACAATTTATATACATTAAAAATTACAGAAGTTTGGTAATAGTGAAAACTCTGCAAGGGTTTTATATTTGGACCAACAGTCCTCTATTACTTTGGCTTTAGGTCAACTGTATCAGAGATTTCTGAGCTCTTCTTAAAACCTCACAGATTGGCTAGTTTAACAGATGAATCGTGCTGCTAAAATACAGGGAAAGAAGATAGGATTGTGGATATAAAAGTGCATACATAAACTAATAAGCCAATAAAAGGTAAGAGCCTGACCAATACAGACCTGGATGCTCACAGCTAAACATGGAACTGAGAATGGAGACCCCAACTGAGGAGTTAAGACAAAGACTGAAGGAGCTGGAGGGGTTTACAACCTCTGGGAAGAACAACAAGATCAACCAACCAGACCCCCCAGAGCTCCCAGGGACTAAACCACCAGCCAAAGAGTACACATGGAGGGACCCATGGCTCCAGCTGCATATGTAGCAGAGGACAGCATTGTCTGGCATTAATGGGAGGGGAGCCCCTTGGTCCTGTGGAGGCTTGATGTCCCACTATAGGGGAATGTCAGGGCAGGGAGGTGGGAGGGAGTGGGTGGGTAGGTGAGGGAACACCCTTTTAGGGGCAGGCTTTTGGAGGGGAAACTGGGAAGGGGGATAACATTTGAAATGTAAACAAAATAACCAATAAAAAATAAAAATAATATGGCAACAAACTACATAGAGATGTTGTGAAAATAAAGTAGTAGTTTTTTAAAAGCATTAAAACAATAGGAACAGGGGTTGGGGATTTAGCTCAGGGTAGAGTGCTTGCCTAGCAAGCACAAGGCCCTGGGTTTGGTCCTCAGCGGGGGTGGGGGGGTGGGGGGGTGGGGAGGTGGCTGGGAGGGTGGGGTGGGGTGGGGGATGAACAAGGGTACATGAGGTTTAATGGGGTCCTGCCTCCGCTCTGCCACTGGGCTCGGCGGCTGGGGAGGCAGGACACAGGAAGTTTGACAGCGCTTACCCCATGCTGCTGCCTAGCAGATACCATTCCCCTTCTGGGTGGGAAAGTGCAGTCTGAGAGCAGCAAATAGCACGCCCTGGCTGGTTCAGGGATCCCTGCAGGAAGCTGGGGGCTTCTCAGGCTCTTGGGCATCCAGGCTCCACTGGATGATGCAGAAGGACTGATAATGGAGTGGGGGCTGTCGGGCTAGATATAGCCAGGGGCTGAGGGGGAAAGCTCCAGATGGTCCCACAGGGGTGGGGGGTGGGGGGGGGGTGGGGGTGGGGTTTGGTTTGGTGGCTGCTGCTAGCACAGAGAAGCCTTCTAGGAGAGATTAGCGACAGCTCTGTAGGCAAAGGGCTTCTATGGCACCCCGATGAAAAGAGACAGTCCATGTTTTAAGACGTTTATTGTCATGGCGGAAAGTGGATGAGTAAAACCGTACTCCACTTCTCAGGGTGGTCTTGAGATTAAATACCTTTTGCAGGGAGGAGTGTCTGGGAAGGAAAGTTCATTGGCTAAGCCTTCAGGCCTTTAGGTACCTCATTATAATGGGGATCTGTCTTAAGCCTATTGTGGTCAAGTCCTGTACCTGTGGAGGGACTTGGGGTGTGGCTAGTGAAGGCTCTGGTTTCCTGGGAGTTGGGCGAAACACCGACCATCCCATTTAGGGTTACCAGGGTTTCAAGCCTTTGCTCATGGTCCCACAGGTGCAGGGGTGACAGTGGCCATCCATTCTTGTTTCTCACTGACCTCTCCTCTACTGAGGAGCTGCATGTCCTCACAGCCCTGAGCCATGTCTTAGGACCAGTCTTCCCAGAAGAGTTCCAGTGTTCAGCTCCTGGTGGTGACTCTGCAGAGGGTGGGCTGAGCCCTGTGGCTGGCTGTGTGTGGCTATTAGAGTATACAGCCACACATTATTGTATTTACTGAGGTGTAATTCTTGTCACTGGTAGTGCATTGCTGGGATGTAGTGACCATGGAAGCCTCTAAAAGGTTTAAAGGGTAACATAGTTAGTGCGACTGTGGTTGGGTTTGCCTGCATACGGGGCGAGCGTGTGCGCATGCGTGTGCCCGTGTGTATGTACACGCTTCTACTTTTGTGACTAATAAAAAAAATAACAGAAGAAACAAACACAGTGCCTCATGTCACACAGGGAAATGAACACTAACATGGGGAAGTTTCCTGAGGATAATTAAAACTTTTGTGATTCAGAGTAAAATTATGAGTGCAAGATCATGTTGTGTGAGAGGCTTTTGAAGAAATTGTATTAAAAGAGACAGTTCAGTGGTTAAGAGCATGCACTGCACTTCTGTGATTGGGTCCCAGCGTCTCTGTTGGGGCTCATGCCCAGGGATCCTGCAGTTTAGCAGCTGTGGGCACCTGTACACCCTGACCCTAGCCACTCCCACACACTGTAAAAACAAATCTTTTTTTTTTTTTGTTCTTTTTTTCCCGGAGCTGGGGACCGAACCCAGGGCCTTGCGCTTCCTAGGCAAGCGCTCTACCACTGAGCTAAATCCCCAACCCCAAAAACAAATCTTTAAAATGAGAACCTGTATTACAAAAGCTTAGAGTTTTAATGACCCGTTAAATTAATTTGATTTAAAATTAAGATATTTAAATAAAGAATATTTCATTGTATCTACATTTCCAAATTTTCTGACAACAATGGGGTGATTTCATATGAAAAAAATCTCAACATAACTAAAAGACAGGAATCTAGCTCTTGGGGTACAGATGAGAAAAGAGAGGAGGTGGAGTCTGAGGTGGAACAGAGTCTGAAGCTGGTCCATGACCACATGGGAAAACTAGCTCTCTAATTGAATGACCCGCTTTTAATCACAAGCAGATAATAGCTTATTACCCAGAGTTTTAGAAATACATTTCTTTTTCTTATTTAAGACCACATCTTTGCATTTAATTCATCTGTAGACTATCCCTGTAGGGCACATCTTTCTAATTATCCCCATCTAAAGTGACAGGAAAATGGAATTATACCGCTTGGAAAACAGACATCCTTTGCTATGTCTTTTCTCAGTGCTCCCCAGGGCGAAGTTTGTCATTGTGGTCACTGCATGATCTCTACTGTGACTTCTGCCTTTGCTATTGACAAAGCATGAGCAGAGAAACTCTGAGTAAGTGGTCTGCACCTACACCAAGCACCAGGCTAGTGCCTTACACAGAGCAGCGGCTGTGTCATCCCCATTCTGGAGATGGGAAAGCAAAGCACAGAAGTACAGCATGTTGGCCCAGCACAGGACAAGATCTCTGCTCTCAAGGCCTGTCGCTTTCCCCAGCAGCACCCACACTTCCCAGGGAGCATGGCCAGTGAGCACTCCTGGGTCTCCATCAGGTGCCACACACACAGACATAACTGCAGAGAAAACAAACCCCAATCTGAACAATGACTCTTGTAAGCTGACTCTCAAATACCTGTGGGGATTTGTGAGAACGCCAGCTGTACTGGTGACTATGGAGGCTCGCCAGGAGAATGTTTTCATCAGTATCCACCTGGCCAAACCGCAGTGTCTCCTGTGTGTCATTACAGATCACAAAGTGGCTGAAGACCAACTCTTCTACCTCAGGGCATTTGTTCTGGAAGAAAAAGAATATGAAAGCCAATGTGTGTATCAGATTAATTGCAAGATGTTTGGCAGCTGTCTGCCCAGTGGCCATTGTTTTAACACACAAATGCTAAAGCATCTGTTGTCATTAGCTCTGGTATACAGAATATTCTATACTTTTAGGATAAGCACAACAAAAATATCTTAAAGACATCATAAGTTCCAGGAATGTGTTTTGATTTATATTCCTACAAAATAAATCATACACACAGAGGAAGAAAAGAACAACGAGATCCCACAAACGTTTAACATTTCTTAAAATGAACTAACATGCTATAAAGAGTTCTGTGCTGGGCTGTGCACATTTCTGAACAGAGTACCAGAGGCTAGAATTACCATGTTCCTAGCCCTCTAAACTCTACAATCAAGGCCAATTACCAAAGCCACAGTTTGTACCCTACAGAAAGTAAGGATCATTTAGGTTACAATCCTGGGGCCCTTAAGAGGAACAGAAGGAGTGTGAGTGAGTATTTTTTGTGTGTGTGTGTGTGTGTGTGTGTGTGTGTGTGTGTGTGAGAGAGAGAGAGAGAGAGAGAGAGAGAGAGAGAGAGAGAGAGAGTGTGTGTGTGTGTGTGTGTGTGTATGTGAGAGAGAGTGTGTGTTTGTGTGAGTGTGTGTGTGTGTGTGTGAGTGTGTGTGTGTGTGTGTGTGTATCTGTGCAGGGAGAAATACAAATAAAACCATAACTTCCCCTCTATTGTTAAGAGGCTGAACATACAAAACAGATCAACTCCAGAACCTATGTAAAGGCCAAGTTGCAGTTTTTAAGAGGAATGATGTTAGTTAAAAATGTTTCCAGTATCTGTTTTATTCAGCAATGGGTCAGTAGCTAATATGCCCCATTAAACAGTAAAGGATAATCTAATTAGCCCTAGGCTTCTATGCTGATACCTCTTTCTCAGCCTAAAGGGTCCCTACTAGTTATGACATCAAAACACTGGCTGCACTGTCTTTATCACCCAGGTTGTGGCCTAAAACCAGTCAATATGGCTTCAGGGAAACTAAAAGCACAGCTAAGAAAGGGATCAACTAAATTTCCAAGTAGCTCATCAATTTGTGGGTAACAGAACAGATACCTCTCTTAAGGGGACCTCTGTTTTCTTGCTCAGGATCTAAAGAATGCCTCACTCTAGAGTTTTCCCCTTTATTGAGGAGAGGGGAAGTAAAGGGTGAGCTAATTCAGAAGCAAGATGATGCAGGGGGTTAGGGTGATGCAGGGGGTTAGGGTGATGCAGGGCATTAGGGTGATACAGGGGGTTAGGGTGATGCAGGGGGTTAGGTTGATGCAGGGGGTTAGGAACATGAAGCCCAAGGAATCTGTAGTAGTGCTAAGTGGTACTCTGCCAAGACAGAGACCAAAGCTAGAACTCCATCAGCAAAAAATTGGTGGAAAGAGAATCCAACCTTGGACATGCAGAATACTCTCCACGTGGGTGTTCTACGGTTGCAAGCTATGAGGAGGCAGGAGCAACACCCACCCCCATTCAATCATCTATCCATTCTTGCTTAACCTCTCAATTCTCATGGTGCAAAACCTTGCTTGACAGGCACACTAGTCCGCAAAGATAATTAGGCTGAGACCCAAGTATTTATGACCATTAGTGCTCTCTTACATGAGTTTTAACTGCTACTCATGAGTTTAAAACATGCCTGCTGTTTGGTTTCAGACATCAGCTTTTCCCAGACTGACTCCTGTTCTGCCCCGCTCTTCCCAAGGAACTCCCACACTACTCTCATCAAGTATCAAGCTGTTTCCTGCCCAGTCAGTTCCCTCTGCTGGGACCTCTAGCCCTCTAATCTCTTGTTGGATTGGCCTGCCTGGATCCAGCCTCCTGATTCTTCTATGTAAAGTCAGTGCCTCAAAGTAGCTCTCTGGAATCCTCCCCAGGCCTGACTAGGTTCCCATTTGATGCTGACATGACACTATTCATCAGCTTAGAGGACCTGCTTATTTCTTCCATTACCTGGAGAAGGAACGGGACCTACATCTTTTACAACTTTACCTCTAATACTCATAGTAATTCCTGATGCTTGAGTATTCAATAAACACTTAGGAACCAAACAGATAAGAAAAACAAATCTTTGTTTGCTTTCTAACTATGCTGGGAAGTGAGCTCAGGGTTAGGAGCACACAGGCAAGCACTCAACCAGCGACACACACCCTAGCCTAACTCTAATAATAACATTGGCAAAGCATGTTGACTTTGTAATAACTAAAAAATATTTTAAAAGTAAACTTAAATATCTAATTTTATGCTCAGATATAACTGCCAGCCACACTTGGATTGTATTTTTCAGGCAGTCTTTTTTCCCTGAATGTCCTGGCTGTTACTTTGTGCCTACTTTATCCAATTCTACTTAATCTATTTATCTAAAACCTTTAATCAACTAGAATCACAGTGTGTAATTAGTTTTGATGAGATTTTTCCACTTAGTATTATGTAATCAAAATATAATCAAACTAAACTGCTCTCCTTGTAAACATGTCTCTCTCCTTTCCATGAGAGAATAAAGCCTTGAAGGAGAGGGTACGGCTCCAGTTCCCACTTAGTTACACATCCTGAGGTTAAAATTCACTTTTCATAATGAATTGGGATCAATCTTAACACAGAGGTTAAGTTACCAGCTAGAGGTTGAAAAAAATCATATCCCTTTCTTCGTCCCTAAAATCGGATGAGGGTTTAATAAATGATGAGGGTTTTAGGAAAAAATGTAAATTGAGGAACACAAGGGGGTTGTTTATATTTTTCTAAAGAACACTTGAGGTCTTCAGGGAACTGTTTCTCAAATGCTCCTTCATCTATGGAATTTATTATAATTGTAATAAACTTCCACATTTCTAGTTTTAGATTCTGTTATATTATATTAAAAACTTATATTCATTTATATGTCATAATCTACACTAAATCCCAGAATGCTTGCAAGAATTTGTAGCTAAAAGATGGCTTACTTATATTTTAAGTTCATGTCATGTTGAACAAGCAACTTCATGGCAATCTGTACATTTGATATATAAGAGACACGAGTGTAACCTCCTTTTAAATGTTATTTTGTTCAAACCAGGAAACTTGACACAGAAATCAAAAAGAAAGTGGTGTTTTGAGTTCATAATTTAGTTTCATGAAAGCAACTGTCAGCATTTTATAGACACACATATACACACACAAATGGATGAGCACACGAAGAGAAGAGAAGAGAAGAGAAGAGAGGAGGGAGGGATGGAGGGGGAGAGAGAGAGAGAGGGAGAGAGAGAGAGAGGGAGAGAGAGAGAGAGAGAGAACACAGAGAGGAGAGAGAGAGAACAGAGAGGAGAGAGAGAGAGAGCGCTCTATAACCATAAAAATTAAGAATCAATGAAAGATGATGTTAAATTTGAACTTATGACCTGACAGTAAAGAACCAAATTTTTCATGCTTGATAATATGATTTTAAATAGTAGATGGAGAACTCAAATGTTTTATTCTACTCATTAAATTCATCTTCATTGTCAATAACTACACTATATGTCAGCATCATAAACATACAATAAAATTCAGAATAAACTTCCTTCTAAAGAAAATAAACTACATTCAGGACAAAAAAAAATGAGCAAAAGAAGCCTTTATCAGCCTGTTACAATGGCGAATGTCCTCTGATTTCAAAGTAGTGTACTTTCCTATTTTCTTTAGAATACACAGGGTCCATGCCTACCACATTAAAACTTGGTGGCGAGTACCCTTGACATGGGAGGAAACAAGAAAATTACAGCAACAATTACAGAAGCATATCCTCTGTGGCTCCTGTTAACACTGCCAAATCCCCGTACGAATCAGAACCAAGTATTCACAGAATGTACCTGTCAGCAATCTGCTGTGGGACACATGGCTCTACTTAATGGAATATTCCTCCAAGGCACTGTGCTAGCCAGTCAGTCATTCACAGTCTGATGTGGTTTCAGACATTTAAATATTTATGTACCATATTTTATTTATGTGTATAGCTGTGTCTAGGAGAATATTTTTCTCTGTAAGAAACTCATGTTTGAAGGCCATTTTGCAGTAGTTGCTACATATGAGTTCGCTTATAAAGCTCTGATACTAAGGCACAAATGTCCTGGATTTAAACGCTCTATCAAGAATTCTTCTCTATTTTCTACGTTTGTTTTTTATTAAATGCATTGTTCAAATATGAAAAAAAACCCTAGAAACTGGAGCTATGGAAGTTTTTTTCACGTTGCTATTTGAACCAGCTGCAAAGATTTCGATCACACTAGCTCTTATTTTACGCATGTCCTTTGCAACACGAAAACCATGGAATGCCCTTAAAAAAGACTTCAAATACAAACCAGATGTGTTATCTTCTTTTCCTTTGCTATTGCAGTACCACGTCAAGCAATTACTTTTTAAGTCTTGTATAGGTCTTCATGCATATAAAGCAAACATTCAATTTTATTTCTATAAAACCTAATTCTCATAAGCATTTTTGGTTAGAAAACTTGAAAAATTTAGAACTACTTATTTCATAAATTTTTTTTCCATAAAGATCCTTAAGATATTCTCATAAAAATCCCCCCTAAGTTCTCTTCCTTGTCCCTAGGAAGCTTCTTTACGGGAGCAGATGTCCTCCCACGCCTTCTAGTGCCTGCCACTGACAGAGCTCAACACAGAAGGACTCGTACTGGGAAGCCATCTCCACACAACTCTGTGGAATATGAACAAAATGGCGACACATGTCTTAGCTTAAATGGTAACTAAATTTGAGGGCAACTATGAAAATCAGCACAGCAGAGGGGTTTGTTTGCTGTGTTCTTCTCCAAGTGTTCTGTGGGAATGTTGCATTCAGAGACAGCACACGCAGGTCGCTTTCCCATTCTAAGTCTGCCATTTATAACTGCCTTATATTCTGTCTGTTTTCTGATGTGAGGAATTTCTTATAAAAGATACAAGAGAAAATTATCAAAGTTATTATAATTCTCTATGAATATAAGTGCTTTCTAGTGAATTTAAAAGGCAGGATGTCTGCAAAGGAAAACAAGGCTGCTTTCTTTCCATGTTGTAGCCCAGGGTTCATTCATGCTTTTGTTTGAGAATCTGGAAGGCTTAATTTAAGTCCTTTATTTCTACAGTGGACATTCAGACAGTCTGGTCCATAGCAAAGTAGAAGCAGAACCACAATACTTCATAGCTAAACAGAACCACAATACTTCATAGCTAAACAGAACCATAGTACTTCAAAAAAGAAATCTTGGGAATAAGTTACTCCCCACCTACATGTGGTGATCGGGCCCTAGGAAGATGGCACGACCCTGACACAAGTGTCAACCCATGATCTCCAGAGTCTGTAAAGAGAACGGTGCCTTACTTTATATAAGTAGATGCCATGACTCTGGCGAGTGTGTCAACCCACGATCTTTAGAGCTTTGTAAAGAGAACACCCGTGTCACATTTGTAAACAAAGTGGTGATCTCAGACCCTTCATCCCTCACATTCGGGTTTGTCTCACTTGTAATTCTGTGGTAACGTGGAGTATGAAGTAAGATGTACATGCGGCACGGCGCTTCTGGAATGAGCATACCTGCTGCCATGCTTGAATTGCAGTGCTCAGGGAATGAACTACGTGCTGCCCAAAGTTGACAAGCACGGAGTCCAGGATCACAGTACAATCCAGCAGCTTCTGCCCTCCACTGCTGGAAAGTGCCATCTGCCCACAGATGCCAAAGGGTTTCACCACACTTTGCATCGTGACGTTTCTGCATTCCAGAAGTTTACAATCCACCTGCGATGAGAACCGGATCTCCTGGCAGACAGGAGCACTGTTCCACTGCTGAAGATACAGGTTCGGTTCTCTGAAGGAAATGATCATGTATTCCAGTTCAGATGGGACATTTTTATCAGAAACGAACGGCTGTAGGTGCTGTGGTGAAGCTTTTAAGAAAATAAGAAAAATAGTAATTAAGATGTGTCAATCCCTCATGGAAACAAGTGAGGTGATGTGTAAATGATTCACTTTGTTCTTAACTTTAGTACTTGATAGTAATAGACTTAAATAACTGCTGTGAAAAATGTTAAAAACCTTTGAAGTAGCATTTGACATCTGAAAATACACGGTTTTGTTCAGTCAGGTCTCTTAATGAACATTGCTCAAAGGTTACTTTCTCTTCCATAGATAAAAATGTTTGATCACAGTAACAACTACGAGGAGATGACCATCTAAATCTCTCTCTCTCTCCCAACAAAATCTCTAAAACAACAAAAACACGACTCTAGGAAAAGCAGGGAAACTCCATTTTTGCTGAGAAAGCAAGATGCTTAACAGCAGCTGGTCCAGGTTTAATCTCCCCTTTCTCCACTCCATGTATACTGAATTAACCAGAGAATCAATTGCAAGTAACACTGGGGATTTATAGGAGCCTACTTTTGCTACGTGGGGAATTTATATTTCTTTTAAATGTGTAAAAATATGAGTCTTGTAATTTAATGAGAATGTGCCCATCTTTTATAGAGCAGGTACCTTGAATACAGGTGACAAATTACAAGTTCTTTTGGGATCTATTTTCCACTAATGTAGGATACAAACTAAAATATGCATTTTTTTCAAAAAGATCTTAATTGGTACAACAGCAAAACCTGCAGCTAAAACAAAACACTTCCTGAAAATTCTCTTAGAAAACAGGTCTAACAAAGCATGTCACTACAGTGCTACTCACTGAGGAGTAGGGCCACACCTGCTGCACTCATCAGCCTTAGTAACTCTGGGGTGTCCAGTGCCCATGCTGGGAGCTGAGGTGCCGTGTGGGAAACACGCAGGACTATGACAAATGACACTAAGTAGGTGTTCCCTTGATGCAGAAATGACGCCCACCTGTGCCAAGTTGGTCCAGGTGATGGCAAAGACGGAACTCCAGGTGAGCGAGCTGGAAGGACACGCAGAGGGATGGGACGAACCATGGGGTGAAGCACGAGTCGACTCTGGTGCAAGCAGCCAGGGCTGTTGGAGTTACAAGCGGCTCACAGGTGCTTTGAGAACCAGATTCACTTGCAGAGCTGTGGAAAACAAAAGACACTAAGCAACCTCCATTTCCCAATATCACAGAAGGACATTGTCTTTATAAAAGGCCTTTAAAGCTAGTACTGAAACTCCTACAATCAATATATTAATCATTAACTCTCATGTACTACTGTCACACAAGAGCTTTTTACTTATAAATTCAGTTTATTTTGAATATGCTACAAATATTTGCGGAAAACTTTCAAATTACTCTTCAGCCTCCACACATGTTGACTTAGATCAAATCCCATTTTTGCCTATAACTCTTTTCACAAAACTTATGGATGGTTTGGTGAACTATTGTAAAGGGGACACAATTCTGAGCATGCCTTGGCTGTTGGAAATCCTAACCTTTCCTGTGTCATGGCAAACGTCTCAAGGTTGGTTCATGTCTCTATATTGTCCATACTTACATTCTGTGAGGTCATCTAGACTTGTTATTGAAGACCTACTGATATTGTATTTAGTGGCATAAAATTATAGCCATGTACAAAGAATGTAATCCTTTGGATGGGCAATCATGCTATAAGAATGCTCACTTCCCTTGCCTATCCTCTCGAAGTTACATCCTGTGGTCATCTGGCCAACATGAAGAGTTGAAAGCATCCGTCTCGGAAGAAGTAAGCCCTTGGCTTTCAAAAATCCACAACCCAATTGGCGACACACTGCCATCTAAACACCATGCAATGGAATCATCTCCTGGAGAAGGAGAGTTGATGTGCTATCAGGGTGGACACAGGAGAGGAACTCGGGGCCTTCCAAACAAACTGTAGCTCACATCACTTTTTTGGGTTGACGTGTATGGCTTAAGTTCTTAGGGGATGCAACACTATTCAAATGGATTAGTTTGGGAAGTGAGATGCTTGCACTGAGCAACTATGATACACTTCTGCATTATTTTGGACAATGACCCCTCAATTATCCTTGGTTTCACCCAGCAAAATATATAGGGTACAATCAAGAAGAGTGCCAGCCAGTTAAAGGTTCAATAAGTGACTTATTCTTTTGCTCTAAAAACTTGGATGGGGAAAAAAGCAAAAAAATGCAGGAAAGAAAGTGACTTGAAGTTTATGGGCTTCTGGGTTGTAAAACTCGAAGAGCAGAACAAGAGCAGCCACCTGTAGTTTGCTCAGACATGGCACTCAACTGTTCTGTAACCTGAATTAAGAATGCTGAAGTGTGAGGTAGAAAACATCTACTGTCCCTTTCGAGAATCTAACAGAGAGTAGCAGACATGGGTTAGTAAAAAAACGATTGGCAGCAGTTTCCCATCCATAACCCCCTATTCCATCTCCTCTCACCCTTCTTCTATGAGGGTGTTCCCCCACCCAACCAACCCCCTTCCCGCCTCCCCACCCTGACATTCCCCTACACTGGGGGGGTCTAGCCTTGGCAGGACCAAGGGCTTCTCCTTCCATTGGTGCCCAACAAGGCCATCCTCTGCTACATATGCAGCTGGAGCCCTGGGTCTGTCCATATGTACTTTTGGATGGTGGTTTAGTCCCTGGGAGTTCTGGTTGGTTGGTATTGTTGTTCTTATGGGGTTGCAAACTCCTTCAGTTCCTTCAATCCTCTAACTCCTCCAATGGGGACCCCATTCTCAGTTCAATGGTTGGCCAGCATCTGTTGTCATCAGAGTTTTTGATCTTAGCCATCCTGATTGTTATGAGGTGGAATCTCAGGGTTGTTTTGATTTGCATTTCCCTGATGACTAAGGATGTTGAACATTTCTTTAGGTATTTCTCAGCCATTTGAGATTCCTCAGCTGAGAATTCTTTGTTTAGCTCTGTACCCCATTTTTAATAGGGTTATTTGATTCTCTGGAGTCTAACTTCTTGAGTTCTTTGAATATATTGGATATTAGCCTCTGTCTGATGTAGGATTAGTAAAGATCTTTTCCCAATCTGTTGGTTGCCGTTTTGTCCTATTGATGGTGTCTTTTGCCTTACTGAAGCTTTTCAATTTTATGAGGTCCCATTTGTTGATTCGTGATCTTAGAGCAGAAGCCAATGTTCAGGAAACTTGAAATTCTTGTCATACAGATCTTTCACTTGCTTGGTTAGAGTCAACCTGAGGTATTTTATGTTATTTGTGACTATTGTGAAGGGTGTTGTTTCCCTAATTTCTTTCTCAGCCTGTTTATTCTTTGAGTAGAGAAAGGGTACTAATTTGTTTGAGTTAATTTTATATAAAGCCACTTGCTAAAGTTAATTATCAGGCTTAGTAGTTCTTTGGTGGAACTTTTGGGGTCAGTTAAGTATACTATCATATCATTTGCAAATAGTGATATTTTGACTTCTTCCTTTCCAATTTGTATCTCTTTGATCTCCTTTTGTTGTCTGATTGCTCTGGCTAGGACTTTTGGAGTACTATATTGAATAAATAGGGAGAGAGTGGGCAGCCTTGTCTAGTCCCTGATTGTAGTGGGATTGCTTCAAGTTTCTCTTCATTTAGTTTAATGTTAGTGACTGGTTTGCTGTATGTGGCTTTTACTATGTTTAGGTATGGGCCTTGAATTCCTATTCTTTCCAGGACTTTTATCATGAAGGGGTGTTGAATTTTGTCAAATGCTTTCTCAGCATCTAATGAGATGATCATGTGTTTTCTTTTTTCTTTGAGTTTGTTTATGTGGTGGATTACATTGATGGATTTTCATATAGTGAACCATCCCTGCATCCCTGGGATGAAGCCTACCTGATCATGATAGATGATCATTTCGATGTGTTCTTGGATTTGGTTTGTGAGAATCTTATTGAGTATTTTTGAGTCGATATTCATAAGGGAAATTGGTCTGAAGTTCTCTTTGTTTAATCTTTGTGTGGTTTATATATCAGCATGCTCTCTTAAACATCCCTCTGTGGTTCCAAAACTCAGAGCAGAGTTCCTCAACTGCTCTGCTTCCTTTGCCTCATGGCCCTCCATTTTGAGATCAGACTTGATTTTTCCAACTTAATTCAATATTAATTATGATTTCTTATGTTAAATTCTAAACCAATTATAATTAAATTTCTTTAATATCAATTTCTATTTGAAAAGGTATTCATCCCAAACAATTTAAAATAAGATGAATTTCAAAATATTAGGTAATGTGAATACCCTATGCCCCACTCTGCACACACCCCCTGCCCAAAGGTGTGTGACCGCAATGTCAACAGCTCAATGAAAACGTGCTTTCATGTGATGAGCTGCATATATTTCTGTCCTCTAAGGGCTTCACACTTCAACAGTGCCAAAGTTACAATAGAAATGTTTATGAGTGCTTCAGTGTCAGAGGAACTGACCTTGTGTAGAGAACGACTTCCCCTGGTGAGAATACACTCTTCCACAATTCAAATCAAGAAATAATTTCTAACTGGATACTCCTAATAAGACAGTTTTAAAAAATTAGCTTAACTGCCTCCAGCTTATTCTCTGAAATCTCCTGGATTTTGATGAGGTAACCTCTCCTTTGAGGAAGCAATCTTCCTCTACATTTGCTAATTCCCTGGAGAGTTGGTGCTCTTTGACTTGTAGTAAAATCAAGACCCTGCTTCTTACATATGCTTTCACTGACAATATGGTATATTGGAAGGTAATTATTTTTAAAGAGCCTAGATGACCTGGAAATAGAATGTTTAAGGTTAAAAACATTACTATTATGAAACATACAATGTAGTCTATGAAAGACACTGTGAAGCTACAGACCAAAATGCTAACCAGAGTTACTTCAGTGTAAGAGCTCCAACAAGTACACATTATTAACACAAACAAATACTCTTAGAAGAAAATCATTTGTCACTATTTAAAACATAAAATAGACATCAGAACAACACAATGTGTTATGATTATTACATATGGACAGAATTAAAGTTACATAAACAAAACAAAACAATGGAGTGGTGTATTAGTGTGATCCAGTGAGAAAAGGGAGTGGACCAGGAACTAAGGCAGCAGGCACTAAGGCTGACCATGAAGAGGACTGGGAGGTGAGACAGTGAAAGGAAAGAACAGCAGGGCCTCATGGCACACTCACGGCACACGTGGGCTCATGGCACAGGTGGGCTCATGGTACACGCAGGCCATGGAAAGGGCCCTGATTGAGGTTTACATTCTTTAACTGTCACAAAAGTATAAGCAGAGAGGCTTCTCAGGGAATGAAGCAGAAGACGGGCTGGACATTTGCTGAGGTTATTTTTCTTTAAGTTTAAAAATACACCAAGCAGGCAAATACCAGAAATGGGCGTAATGTGGAAGTATAACATGGACTAAGAAGTTCTGGAGGCATGATTCAGAATACCTGAAGCCGACAGCTTCTGAAACTGACTGTGACCAATGTGACCTCCTGGGGCAAACATCAGCTCTTCGAACTTGGTTGGCCACGCTTGCCTACTGTCTGCAGGTTTACCTCTTAGAGTTAAAAAACATCTTTCATGATGAGCATATTTGAAAACCTTGATTTTAGATGTAGACAGGTACATCTATGTAATCTTCCTTTTGCTGCCTAGTTTATCTTTATAACATTAATTACTCTGTCAAGATACTGAGCTATTTCCTCTGATTTTTGGGTTCAGGATAATAGATTTTTTGTTTGTTTGGTTTTATTCATTATTTTTACTTTACAATAGGGAAGAGGAAGAGGTTCTTTTGCAAGGGTTCTTAGGCTATATTATGAGTGAAAGGGCAGTGAGCTTTTCTTCCTTTTACCCACAATTCAGGCACAGGCTAGTATTAGATATCCACACTTAGCCTAGTGAGAGGCACAGGAGAAGAGAAATGTCTGCTGAACCATTTGCTGCTCCTCTCATCTGGCTCTCTGTTACCTTTGGTCATCTGTTGTATTTTGATTGTTGTTTAGGACGATTCTCCACAGATCTGAGGACACCAGTTTCTTCTGGTCATGTACAAGATTGATATCTGGCAACTGCAATTCACAAACTTTGCTTTCAGACAGACTGAATTCTTGAAACGCAACAAAAACCTTCTGGAGTTCATCCCAATATTCCAAACTACAAGGGACCTATAGGAAAATAAAGAAACCATTAAAAGTTGTAAGTCGGAAACTGTGGAGCTAGAGAGGTGGTTCAGAGCTCTTGCGGGGTTAACATGTCCAGCCTCCAGCACCAAGATGGTGGCAGCTCACAACTGTCTGTAGCTCTAACTCCAGGAGATGACCCTGTCTTCTGACCCTCAAGGGTACCGCGCATGTACACTCTGCACAGTCACACACACAGGCAAAATACCATACACATAAAATAAATAAGTAAAAATTAATAAATTAATAAAAGTGAAACTATACAGTGTACTTGTTGAAATGTAAATTAAACTGTCAAGGAAGACTTGATAGGAAGACAAAAAGGTATAAAAGACGGTGCTTTAGGAGCGCCTTTCCAGTTTCATTAACCCGGTTTACTCTAGAAGAATCATTAAAAAAAAGACTCAATAGTAAAAACACCCACGGTGAGAGCAGACAAGGCTGGAGTTAACATGCTAATACATTAAAGGAATGATGGCAAGTACTGATTAAAGTTCCTCTGTAGTAAAAGAGCACTTTCAGTCAAGCAGCCAAAGAGATCACCATTGCTCGCACAAAAGTAAACTTAGGATAAATTGGAGAAGCTACAAAGTGAGAACATGAAAGAAAGTTGCTAATTTTGATTTTGAAAGAACAAAATATCACTAAGTATGTGACAAAACTTAAGAGTTAGAAAAAAAGCTTCATTGATAAAAATTAAATATAAAAAGTATGCACGCTAAGACAGGCAAGACTTAATGACAGACTGGGACTATTGGTTCAGGAGAGCTCTTCCAAAGCATGGGAAGCACATGAAGAGTGGGCACATGTGCTTTACAGAGCACACCAGTCAAGCTCCACAGCGCAGCTGTGCTCGAGGTCCCCAGTACAGCATCCTCAAGTCTTTCTGCATGGCCCTTGGTGGAAGACAAGGGGAACCCAAGGCAAACGTGATGCTCACGTTGGTTGCTGGACGGTCGGTAATGCTGTCTTTTATTTGTGATCGTGGAGTCTTACACTTTCCACAGCACTCATAAAACACTTACCAGCTTTCATAGGGCTAAAGAACAGATCCTAACAGCAACCATTTCATAGAACAAATAAAACTGTCCCATAGACATGAAAAGCCACCATTATTGATACTTAACAAATATGAATTAAGCAAATATGTAACCATGAAATTAATTAATATTAATCTATGTATTTATTAATTAATGTATGCATTAACCTGGCAGTTTAAGAAGATTGATCCTCTGCTTTTTGCACAGGTGAGTGAAAACCCCCACATTCCTAGGCACTGTGAATTAAGTGCTTATTTCTGATATTTAGATTTCACTGTTACTGTAATTCTAGAGGGTATGTACATGTGTGTCTCTCTTATGTATTTTATTATGTTTGTACATGTACTTCAAGAGGATTAATAGGAAGAGTTGAAACAACTCAAACATCTATTAGTGGGAACTGCTATAGATTTATAGAGTGGATTAACACAGAATGATTAAAATAAATAACAAATACAAGATACACAAAAGATGCACAGGATATGTTATTAAACTTAACATTTTAGTTTTAAGATGACATGTGGCTAATCCTATTTGTCTTAAAAAAGTACCCTAGTGAAATGCGTTTGCTGTTTGGGAAGCACTCCCTTCTCAGAGCTGGTACTACCTTTTCCTGTGGTCTCTACTCCTAGTCTGTGCCTCCTGGACCCTTAACTTCTTACATATTAGACGACACTAGACTCTTGAGACACTCAGGAGAAGGAAGGGCATATTACTTTAAAATTTGTTTTAGCATTTAAATCAGTTTTGAGGCCATAATAAGATCTGAAAAAAAAAAAAGCTTCCAAAGTAAACCTTTCCTTCCTTCCTTCCTTCCTTCCTTCCTTCCTTCCTTCCTTCCTTCGTGATTTCTAATGTATTTTACTCTTACCTAAAATGTGAAGGACAGAGATCAGTATCAACTGCTGTCCTTAATCACTTTTCACAGTCACTGAATCTGATTGGTTAGACTGTCTGGCCAGCAAGACACAGAGATTCTCCTGTCTTTACTTGTAGCGTGGGGATTACAGGAGTAGCTACACCAGCCTTTCATTAGTGCTGGGGATCTGAACTCAGGTCCTCAGGCATGGTCAGTGTCTTAACATTACTTCTGCTATAATAATACACCATGACCAAAAGCAAGACGGCGGGGAAAGGGTTTATTTGGCTTATAGATCCATATTGTAGCCCATCATTGAAGGAAGCCTGGGCAGGGACTTACACAAGGCAGGGACCTGGAGGCAGGAGCTGATGCAGAGACCATGGAGGAGTACTTACTGCTAACTGGCTTGGTCCTCATGGCTTGCTCAGCCTGCTTTCTTAGAGAACCCAGGCCCAGTAGTCCAGGGATAGCACTACCCACAATGGGTTGGGTTCTCCCCCATCAATTAAGAAAATTAAGAAAGTGCCTTATAGATTCATCTTATGGGGGTATTTTCTCAAGTGAGGGCTCCTTCTTTCAGATAAGTTTGTGTCAAGTTGACAGAAAGCTAGCCACTGCAGACAGCAAATAGCTCACCGATTCACCTCTCATGCCCCATAAGTGCAGGATTTTGACTGTGCATGTGTGAGGGGGTGACGCTGGATGAGGAAGAAGAGAAATGAAGATTCATGAGTACGCTGAAGCAGATGCATATGTTTGGGGAACTTAAAGGTAGCATATTCATGGAATTCAGTGTTAGTTAGGCATGGTGGTATGCACATGTAACCTCAGCACTTGTAAGGTAGAGGAAAGATAACCAAAGTTCAAGGTCAGTCTTAGCTATCAGGAACATAGGGAGTTTAGGGCTAACCTGTGCTAAAAGAACAAAACAGTAAGAAAATCAAGAAACAAAAAGAGACAGTAATTCTCATTTCTTGCTACTCATGTAAGCTTGTCCATAGCCTTGTCCTCTTTGGGTCATTGTTTCAGTATCCTCTCCAATTGGAAATACCGATTTTATTATTCTCTTGTGTCGAAATCCTCCCTGTCTTTTAAAGCCCAAATCAAATGCTTTCTTTGAGTTTTTTTCAGAAAGCAGCGAGCCTGCTCTTTAGATTAAGGGACCCACAACTAGGGGCAGAAAGAATGTGGGAATGGGGTGCATAGGAATCTTAAAAGGTGTGTAAGAATCTTGGTGGAAGACTGCAGCTTTTGCAAAAGTACATTAACATATTTCAGATAGCAGAATGTAAAGTTCTACATTCTTGGTAGAGAGGTTTACATCTTCAATACAGTTGAAAATATGTTTCTGGCCCAGAACCAGAAGTTCTACATCAAAGTTAACACATAATAACCAATGAAAACTGGCTGTCATACTGAGAATCAGAAGGAAAGAACAGCAGTCAGTTCTAATGGAATCAGAGACGATTTGAGATTGTCCAATCTGGAAGCAGTGTGGGAATGAAAAACGACTGCCCAACACTAGGGACGGAGGGAAAACAACTGTGAAGTTTAGAAAATGAGGAGTGCTAAAGAAAAGCATGGAACTCACAACTGGTCAGGGGCTGGCTCAACAGTTAACACCCTCAACTGGAACATCCAAAGACTCAGAAAATTCTGGAAATAACAGAAAACTACTATAGAAATAGGCTCTACTACATGACAACCATGTGCTTGTCAAGATTTTCAGTTATATGTCCTATTTTTATTGTTTAACAGAGAGAATTAATAAATTCACATGAAAATCTTGTTGAAAACATTTAAATTATATGCTTATTCATATATTTACAAAAGTTAAGAATATATTTGACCCAGAGCTTCCAGGGACTAAGCCACTACCCAAAGACTATACATGGACTGACCCTGGACTCTGACCTCATAGGTAGCAATGAATATCCTAGTAAGAGCACCAGTGGAAGGGGAAGCCCTGGGTCCTGCTAAGACTGAACCCCCAGTGAACTAGATTGTTGGGGGGAGGGCGGCAAGGGGGGGAGGATGGGGAGGGGAACACCCATAAGGAAGGGGAGGGGGGAGGGGAATGTTTGCCTCGGAAACCTGGAAAGGGAATAACACTCGAAATGTATATAAGAAATACTCAAGTTAATAAAAAAAAAAAAAAAAGAATATATTTGACTTCAGCACCAAACCCTTTGGCTATAGACATAAAGAAATCAAGATGCAGCTAACTGGAGAGCTTTCTTTCTATTGGTTGGTTCTCAAAAGGTCAGAAGGAAGCTGGGAGAGAAAAGGTTATCCACAGTCTCACTTATTTATGGCAGCTGCACTAAGTCCTCTGGGCAATAGTGGCACTAAGTGTAGGGGTGACCCACTGTTTTCTGATTGGATCTGAGGGTTCCTCATGGGGGACCACTGCCTTCTGATTGATTTGAGGATTTCGCCACAAGAGCAAACTCATGCCTGGTTTTTGTAAACCTGGTCAAGGGCTTGTGGCTGGGGAGGTACTGAGGGGCAGGCCTACTATTATTAATATTGTCTTGAAGATGCATGGACAGAAGGGTATACTGATGGAAACACTGACACACTATAGCTTCCACAATGATGTACACACACACACACACACACACACACACACACACACACACACACTTTTTACTTTTTAAAATTTTCTTTAGGGGAGGTAGGTTACAAGCGCAGATGATGATATGAAGGGACAGGGAGATGAGTGGGATTAGGGAACATGATGTGAAACCAACCAAAGAATAAAAAGTTTTTAAAAAGAAAGCTAAAAAATAGTGTCTTGTTAAATAGCCATTGTATCAACCTATGTCTTCTACCCACTGTTTAAATGTACATGTCGTATTTGGCCTTCATGAGAGAGGCTTCTTAGTACAGTAACAGTGATTAATAAAAAAGAAAATCTCGTAACTGGCCGAAGTGCTGAGAATAGGCAGTACTGGACTGCTCAGTTCTAGAAGGGGCATCTACAGAAGTGGGAGGAGCCGGAAGATGGGGAGATGTGCATAGCACAACTGCAGTGCTCATCACCTCAATGTGGCTATGGTTCCCTGTCCACCACTGTACAAGACAGGCTCTGTCAGCAGTGGCCTGTGGGACTACTGGTAGTTACTGGCTGCTAGTGCAAGAAGTGTCATTTTTTCAGGGGTGTAGACACTGCTAAATTACTCACAGTCCAGTAAATAACCTCTCAGCTATGTTCATATAAGCAACTATAATTAAACTCAGTGGGTTTTACACAAAATGAAGACACAAATGTAGGAGATACTCTTGGAAGAAGAAAGGTTTCAGCAGGAAATGAATGTGAAAGGGGAGGGTGACACCAAGTTTACACATAGATGAAGCTGCAAAGCATTCGTTAATGAAAAAGAGGAGTAGGTATATTTACCCTCAGCACACTAAAACACAAGCTAATACGCATTCTTAGTGTTTTAAAGGTGGTTTTATTTAGTGTTCCGATGGTCTTTATATTATCACTTCATTCTAACATTCAAAACAAAAACCTCGCCAGTGTTCCTTGTGGGACAGATCCTGGACCTTGGCACCTTTAGAGGATCCTTGTCTTATAACGTCACGTCAGGGTTTCTTTCTTTTAACTTTATCTTATTTTTATTGATAATTTTTCTCTCTTTCACCCTACAGCTCTGTTGGGTGTATATTACAGCTCCCAGTTTAGTGTTTTTATGAGATTCTCGAGTAGCCCGTGAGTGGGTCTCTGCATCTGTATCTGTATCTTGTGCCTTTTCTTGGGCACTTTTTCTTCTGTTTCCCTTGCCCTATTTTGATGTGTTAGTTCTTGCTTTATCTTAGTATATTATATTTTATTATTTATCTTTTAGAAGCCTGTTTTCTTTCTCAAATGAGAGACCAAAATGGGGTTGGATGCAGAAGGAGAGAGGTAAAGAAGAAGTGGGAGGGGCGGGGGGGCATGAAACCATATCAGTATATATTATGGGGGAAAAAAAATCTATAAGAGGGGAAAAAAAAATCCTGGTCCTGGAAAATAAACCACAGCTTTTGGGCAACTTAATGAGTATAAACTATACATCCCTAATTTGTAAAATAAGGCTAATAGAACTAAACTGTTTTAAAGCCAAAGCAATTAATTTTATCTTTTTTTTTTTTTGGTTCTTTTTTTCGGAGCTGGGGACCGAACCCAGGGCCTTGCGCTTCCTAGGCAAGCGCTCTAACCACTGAGCTAAATCCCCAACCCCAATTAGTTTTATCTCAATGCCATTTGGGGGATATAGAAATGATGCAGCAAAATTTACATTTCTAAAAGATTCTAGATAATATAGAAAGTGAATTTAAGCAGCAAGTGTGGAGGGAAGACAATCCATTAGGAGATTTAAGGTCGAGATGTTAAGAGCTGGGGTAGCAGGGGAGACTCCTGGGACCTAACCGTCAGTCCAGACTGCTCAGATATGAGGGTGACATCATGTCAGGTGGTATGTGTAGGGTAGAGGAACGGCAATCCTGAGTTCTGGACAAACTGAAGTGGAAACACCAATAAGCCACTCTAGTAGGAGCAGTGAGGATCCAGACACTGCAGAGACTGCAAGGTGTTGACTGTGTTGATGCTCAACTCACTCCAGGTCATCCTGCCTTACCCCTCCACCAGGGGCTATGGAAGCAGTGACTATTGAGGTCTGGTTTATTTATTTGCGAGAGGGTGCTTTTAGTGACGAAGTCAGGAATCTGAAATAGGGAGCTGACTGGGGGACAGAGAAGAATAGAGACAAACCAGTCTTTAGACAGGAAGGGATAAACCTCAGTGAGATGGTGACGGGGAGGAGGGAAAGCAAGGGCCGTGTTGCAACTGAGTCTTGACGTACAAGAGACAGGGTCAATGGCTGAGGTTTTAAAATGAACCCATAGCTCCTTCTTTCAGACCTTTTTGCGTGCTATGTTCTTGGCATGAAACTGTAGCAGCTTAGGGGCTTGCATGTAGCATATTCTGAGCAACGTTTTCAAATGATGTAATACAGCTGCGGTTCACCCTCCTGTACTACTCACACTCCCAATTAATGAACAGAGTTAGCTGGTGAAGAGACACCAGTGTCGGCTTTAGTGCTGTGTTAGTCTCCATCACCCCAGTGCAGCAGTTCTCTCATTTAGAACAGTTTGCCATGGGCCCATCTGTGAAGAACCCCACTTTCTGTGCACTCACTTCCTTTGTCTCCCAGTTAAAGCTGACACCTTTAGCTAGTTTCTAGATAAGTAGTGACATAAGAAAACTAACAATTGAACATGGTCACATTGTTCTTACAGCTTCATATGGTAGCAATTAATTATTCCCAAGAAAGAGTTGGCTCTGTTTTGTGTGATCTATTTAAAATAATTTTAGTATGAGCTTTTAGGTTTGAAAGAGACCATGTGAGTGATTTTTAGTTATATATCTTTAACAAAGGATTTATTACTAATGCCTGTGCTGAATAACTTGAAAGAAAGATGACTATTCCAAGAAAGGTTGGTTGCCAAAACATAGTTTAGAGAGCCTGGCTATCTAGTACTGAGTCATGGGAAGTGGGAACGAGTACATTGGTTTCCCTGGAAGACATTCCACATGGAGCACATGGTACGTTTCAAGTGACTGTCAAGATTATATTTTTTTATTACATTTTGTTTTCCTATTCACTATTTGACAGGACCTAAAAAATTAGCCAGCCATACATAATAAACTGCACTCTAAGCATATGTGGCCTTTGCATATGAGTATGTTTTATGCTGTATATCTGCCAGTTGGTAAAAGCACATCTATTTATGCATTTAAAATGTTATTTCACAATTTGTTTCCACTTGATGGCTAATTTGGGAAGATTTGCATGTGTGTTGGCCATTTAAAAATATTTTTGGTACAAAGAATATTCTGGCACTTAATTTGTTTTTATTACTTACTAGTGCTGCCAAGTCTATTAGCAGCTACAACTCCCTTCTGTCCTCGTGCTGAACAGCTCCCACTTCTTTGTGCAGTGCTGCTGAAGTGAGGCAATGACCGCCTTGTGGGCTCAGTCCCACTGCAGCACCTGGGTGAAGGGGGCAGAGGGTCTTGTCTTTCCTGTACAGCTGTGCCGCCAGGTGCACCCACGCCTCCTCCACTCCCGACTCAGGGACTGACGCTCGCTCACGAGATTGTTACTTCCCTTGTTCCTCCCAGCATACCAGTCCCTGAGGATGTCCAGATAACTGATGAGCAGAAGGAAAATACAGCAAAGAAGATGCTCCCTCAGCTCACATGCTCCTTCCTTCAGTGTACGTGTAAGTGTGGAGAACAGAGTACCACACCCAGGAGGCAGCTCTCTCCTAATTTGTGGAATCTGGGAAAGGAACTCAGGTTGTCCGGTCTGTGCTAAGTCTCCTTTACTCACTAAGCAACCTTGCAGTTCCAACATTTGTATTATTAGCTTATTTCTTATTATTAGCTTAATAAGGAAAATATTTCCATTTTACAGGTAAGCTAATTGTGACTGGTATAAGGGAACTTGCTTGGAGATGCATAATTAGTGGCTATAAAAACTATGCTCTTTCATTATTTAAAGAAGAAAAATGTTATATGTCATTTGCCATTTACAGTTCCTTTTTATTCTCGAGACTTTCACAATACATATCGATTTCGATCCAATCCACCCTGTCTCTCCACTGCCACCCCGTCCCCAACATCATGTGTGTTCTCTCTCTTGAATCCACCAAGCACACTTGGCACCTGGTGCTGTCCGTGCGTGACTCCATTGTGTGACTGTACTCCACAGGCTGTATCCCTAAAGAACACTGACTCTCCCTCCCCGAGTGGCCATCAATTAATTATGAACAGCTTTTCAGCTAAGGATGAGATTTTATGGGTCTGCCCCTGCCCATGCTGCGTGTTTGGCTGGTTTACCCTTGTGCAGGTCTTGTGCATGCAGCCCCAGCTATTATGTGTCCTTATGTCTTCATTATGTGTCCTTACATCTTCATTATGTGTCCTTATGTCCTCATTATGTGTTCTTATGTACTTTCGGGTTTTTAAAAAGTAGATTCTTTGGAAGCAAAAACAATGTAGAGTATATATACGATTTTGTTATTTCTCTTAGGGCATTTAAACTTTATTCAGGCAGTTCGAAATGCTCTTTCAACACTTTGAATGTATTCTCCTGCTTCTTAGCTCCATGGTATTTGATAAGAAATCAGATGTTAATCCTAACAACTGTCTATATGGCTATGTGTAAGTGTATTCACAGGGAGTTCAAGGAGCCTCTTAGATACACAAAGGCTTGTGTAAATCAGTCTTCATTTAATCAGATCTTTTCTTCCCTTTTCTCTCTTGCTCAGGACTCCCATTCTGCATGTGTTAGTACACATGATGGTCTGCCTCAGGTGTCTGATTTGTTCCTTCTCTTCACCTCATGTTACGCAGACTTGATAATCTTGGCCAACACATCTTCAGGCATCAAGTCTTTCTAAGCTAGCTGAAGTCTGCCATGGAGCCCCTTCTACTGAATGTATTTAGTGATTATATTTTCCAATTCAAGAATTTCCATTTGTTATAATTTTTTCACAAGATAAACATATCCAATATGAAATCCTAAAATACTCTGCAATTAAGAACTGTTTTAGGGCTGAAGTGCTGGCAGAGCAGAAAACCCGACAAGTAATTCTGTGATAGGTGCAGTCATAGCACAGGGCACACAGAGCACATAATTAGTAAATGTATTGTGGGAAGTTACTACAGGCCAAAGGTATGAAGCATATATCAGATACACATGAGTTTCATATTTTAAGTTTCGGTCACATTTCCAATACACTTCATTTATATTCAAATAATATACAGCCTCAAAATCTGAAATACTTCTTATCCTAAACATTTCAGATAGAAAGTGTTCTATCTATATTTCCCTTTCTGAGTATTATCTATTTGGTGAGCCATCATCCTTACTCCTCCTTTTATTTCTTTAGACACACTATTTCCTGTACACATTTAAAGGGGATGGTGTGTCTGACTAGTTGGATGGGGAGAGCTCAGTGTGAGCATGAGAATCTCAGCTCCGGTCCCAGCACTGCGTGAAAGCAGGAAAGGTGCTGCTGTTTATCAGCTCAGTCCCAGGAGGCACAGTCTCGTGTCCTCTCTCCTTGCCTTCCTCTCCTGCCTCAAGTGTTCATCGAGGATTCTTCAAAGACATTTCTACTGACTGCCTTCACCTCCAGGCTGTGGCCTTACTTCTCGTCTCTGCATTTCTCATGAGTTTTTGCTGAAAGCTTGATATTTTAATATTTTAAATAGTAATAAATAATACCAACCGTGAGAATCAGATCTGGTCCTTCCACGTGGCCTTCTGTCATTCCCACTGCATCAGTGCTTGCTGCTAGTTACGAACTAGACGGTGAGGTTTGCAGTCTCTGCTAGGATTTGGATGTTCTTTGTCCCTGTAACATGGGGTGACCTTGGTCCCCAGTGTGATACAAAGCTGCTGAATTTTCAAAATGTGGAGCATGGCCCTTAGGTCACTGGTCATCTTCAGAAGGATAAGGTCCTGGCCTTCACTCTCTCGAGTTTCTGTACTCAGATGTGATGACCTGAACCTTCGCTATACTGGAATAAATGCTACTACTATGCCCCTGACCCTCCAAATCTCTGATCTGAGTAAAAACTGATATTTCTATAAATGATCTGCCTCTGTTATTTTGTTTCAATAATGAAAATCTTACTAACACAGTTCTGTAGCCATTAGAGTCTCTGCTTGGTTAGCTCAGTGGTTACTTCACCATTAAGCAGACATTTCCTGAAAGACTGGGTACCAATAAGCTTCTAGTTGTTTGCTAAAGGCTCTTGAACCTGCTTGGGCATACATCAATTCTACCTTAGCCTTGACCTCCTTATACAGAACCTCATGGACACAGGTTAGAGTGCTGGTCCTGATTATAAACAATGTCCTGAGCATAAGAACAGAGCTCATCGGAAATATAGCTTTGAAAATTCTCAGGAGCTCTCACCTTTACTTTGAAAGTTTCTGCTGCCTTTCACTGATGAGGCATGAATAGAATCATGATGAGCACACAGCAGCAGAGATGTTGAAAACAAGCTTTGTTCCTATACAATGATAGGCATCTGTAGTCATACATGTGTTTGGGCTTACTTGTCTTTTTAATGTAGAGAAGGAGACATATTAATCACATAGAATAATGAAAAATGAGCATAGTTTTTAAAAGGTAATAAAAATGTATTTTGACCACGAAATCTGCTTATTTTGTGTTTCCACTTCATTGTAAACATTTACCATTTAATGAGGTAAAATGTAAATGTTTTAAATGTCTAATGCTTCTGCTTTTTTAAAAACATGTATCTGCCCTTTCTTTTTTTATTTTAAGAAGGAAAAGCTTTTATACATCATCAGCTAATGGAAGTCACATGGGCATGGATATGGAAACACACACACACACACACACACACACACACACACACACACACACCCTTATAATATTGGAACCAGTTGAGAAACCACAAGTATTCAAATGCAGGAAATCATGATTTTATAACATTTTAATATGATCTACTCTTGGGAAACAAAGTTAAGCAAACTCCATTTCTGCCCAGGAAGCATTCCGGCATGCAGCTGCACTGCACTGTGGAGAGGGCACAGCTGCAGTCTTCACCTGTAATGCCCCACTGGTATTGTGGCTTACTGCACTGCATCAACACTCCCTTCCTGTCCGGAAAACCTCCAAGTACAAACAAAACTCTAAGTCCAGATTTTATTTTCCCTTGGTATCAGAATATGGTAATTTAAGAGCCCTGAGAAATACTTTTTAGTGTTTAAAAGGAAATGTGTAACATTCTTTTATTAGGTTCTCTGTTTGGGTTGGTTTTTCAGAAAACTTAACATATGACCCAGTTATCTTATCAATTTATCAAGCTACCAGGTTTCAAGCAAATGCAGGTGTATAGTATGACATCTTTCAAGATCACATTCTTCCCAAAAGAAGAGTGATACTGATACATTAAAAACTTCTGGGGAAAACCTAACCTAAATACAGACAACTTTACTAAAATAGTGAAAAATAATAAATGTATTATTACATCATTTTGTTATCCTATAGATTATGCTTTATCAGTATTAATGAATTGCTTTCATGAAAAGAGAAAGTTGGGGATCATGATCAGGAAATCCCACACAGTTCTTGACTTCAGGAAACTCAGAATTGTAACAAAAAATTAGTTAATACCTTGGGTTGCCACCAAAGATTTGAAATGTGTTTTAAAAAATGTATTTTTCTCATGACGAACAAATTCCATAGCTTTCAGAAAACCCTGAGTTTGTCTTTACACTCAATTAACTCAGCATAAAGCACCAGTGTCAGAAGTGACGCCAAGAGCACACTAGTGTTCTACAGAGATGTTGAGAGAGAGGGAGACAGCCTGGAGACTGCTAATTCTGACGGGAAGGAGAACGCAGAACTATAAAACTACACATGCAGGACACACACATGGCCACACAGTCCCCTCCTGAGAATGGGCAGACTGCATGACACACTCTAACAGTAAGCTTGACTAACCTCAGGCACTTTTGGGTAAACGTCCTAGGAGGGTAGCGTGGACTCATCAAAATGAACTTGTCTGCAAATTTCTAAGGAATTAGCCCCAATTCTGGCCTCTGGCTCTTTCTGCAGAGCAGTTTCCTGCCTTTACACTCCAGAGGCCTTTATATGCTATCAGTTTATCTCCTCAAAGTTTCCCAGATCTCCCTTCATCAGAACCCACTCATTACACTTCCTAGAAAAGCAAGAGCCCAAAACCTGTCTTAGCCACTCAAGCTGAAAGGCACTCCTTTTGTGAACTTCGAAATCAGACACACAGATTTCCTCCTGCACTTAGTAAAAGCATCTCAGGCTGTGCACATGGAAGGGACTTTTCTAGGCCTCTGGGACACTGCATCTTTGAGGTTGCTGGAGCTGATGAGGACCAATTCAAGGCACTGTGTCTTAATTTCTTACCAGACACATCACAGGTCTCATTGGCTTTATCCTGCTCATCCACAAGTCTTTACAGATCCATAGAAATTGGCGTACAGTGAATATACAGACAAAGTTTTAGTCTGGCCATCACTTCCGGGAAACTGACTCAATAAATTAGATAAGTCTCTTTCTTTCAAAAACCATTATGGATGGTTTTCATTCACTAGTACTACCTTGGGTATTGGAGAGCAAAAATATCATACGACCTCTCTCCTCAAGCAGGCAAAGTGAAGGACAGACTCCGTCATATGCATAGACCCAGGGTAATATTAATCTTCTAAAGAAGGACAAATTTCCTAGTCTAGTTGGAGATACAGGATGTCATGCAAGACCCTCTGTTGAAGAGTCAAGCAATGAACATATGAAAAGAACATAAATTCAAAGGTACAGGATATGCCTGACTATCCATAGGGCTCATCAGGCTTCTTTTACCTTAAAAGATTTCATTATGGATACAAAATGCCACTTTAAATATGACTGATTACATTTCCCACATCCATATAGCAAATTAGCAAGAATAATAATGTAATTGGTACATACCAATGTGAACTACTTTTGAAAAAACATGGATTAAATATACATAAGTTTAAACTCAAAAGATTAGTAAATGTAATTTTTGTTATTATATATAATAAATTTTGTTCATAAAATATATAAGTTCTTAGAATTTTAAAGTATTTCTTCAACTATAATGAAATAAAAACAATGACAGTATTTATTTTATCAAGAAAATCATATTCATAAGTGGCTATCTATCTAAACATTATAGCCTAGTGGAATGCAAAAGTACCCATGTATATAATATATAGGCACACGGGGTTGGGAATTTAGCTCAGTGGTAGAGCGCTTGCCTAGCAAGCGCAAGGCCCCGGGTTTGGTCCCCAGCACAGGAAAAAAAAAATACACACACACACACACACACACACACACACACACACACACACACACACACAAAAAAAAACCCATGAATATCTTTGATGGTGATTACTATTCTCTCCTTATATCTTGTCATATCAAATTTGCCTAAAATAGTAACTTGCAGTAGTTAGGTACCAATCAGTCTTAACCGTATACTTCCTTGACTTATCACAAGAGCAGCCATAAAGTATGGAAGCATGATGCTGACCTCCCAGATGAACATATCAAAGCACAGCTCTGCTCACAGAGCCATTGTTCAGGCTCCAGGTAGCTAAGAGAACAAAGAATGTTCTCACAGCTAGTTCTAGTTCTTAAGTCTTTAAAGCACTCTTCAGACATTTATAGGGAGGCACATTTTCTTAGTTAGAATGACCAACTGCCCTGCCCACTGTTACATGATGGTGACCAATGTCCTAGTGAGTAGATCGTCATGTAGAAAGAGTGTGATGTGGAAAAGATGAGTTTTGGAAATGTTATTATTTAGACGATTCAGTCAAAGTCATAACATAAAAGCTACAAGTAGAGCTACAGGTCCTAAATTCGTTCTGGGGAACAAGTAGACTTCTGTGGGAGTGGTTTCTGTCTTTCTAGCAAGAGTCATTGAAAGTGGAAAAGAAAAAGGTGTGAAATAGACTAATCTATACCATGGAGGGAGGTAAGGAGAATAAAACCCAAACCCTGCCCAGTGAAGGCGTCTGTTACACACCACTCTGAGGTTTGCACAGAGCAATCAGGAGCCTTCTTGCTTGTCGTCCATTCCACATCCCCAAGCCTGCTGCCTCTCAGGACAAGTCATTCTAAAAACTGACAGTGATGGGGTGCGGGAGAGGGGAACTTGATCTAGTATGGCCTGGGGGCACAGTACTGAAGCCCTGAGGGCCAGCAGAAAGAATGGAAACAGGCGACCTTGGGAGGAAGGAGGTTGGGAGGACCCTCCAGAATGTACCAGAGACCAGGGAAGTGAGAGACTCTCAGGACTCAAGGGGGTGGGAGGATCTAGATGAAATGCCCTACAGTGGGGAGAGGAAACTTATTGAGCCCACCTTCAGGGCAGCAAGTGGGGATGGGGTTGCTATCCCACAGTCAAAGCTCTGACCCATAATTCTTCCTGTCTGAAAGAAATGCAGGGATAGAAATGGAGAAGAGCCTGAGGAATAGAAGGTTCAGTGACAGGCCCAAAGTGGGATCCAGCTCAAGGGGAGGCTCTAAGACCTGATACCATTACTGAGGCTATGGGCATTCACAGACAGGGACCTATCATGGCTGCCCTCCAAAAGACCCAACAAGCAGCTGAAAGAGTCAGGTGCAGATATGTGCACCCAACCAATGAACAGAAGCTGCGGACCCCTCTATTGAATTAGGAAGAAGCTGGAGGAAGCTGAGGAGGAGGGCAACCCTGTAGGAGGACCAGCAGTCTCAATTAACCTGGACCCCCGAGATCTCTCAGACACCTGATCACCAACCAGGCAGCATCCACCAGCTGAGATGAGGCCTCCCACGCATAAAGCAGAGGACTCCCGGGTCTGGGTTCAGTCAGAGAAGATGCATCTGACCCTCAAGAGACTGGAGGCCCAGGGAGTTTAGAGGTCTGGTGGGGTGGGTGGCATGGAGACATCCTTGTGGAGACGGGGTTGGGGTGGGGGAGGTGGGGAGGAGGTATGGGATGTGGAACTGTCGGGGGAACGGAAAGGGAGGGGAATAAAATCTGGAGTGTTAAAAAAAAACAAAAAATTAAAAAAAAAAAAAAACTTGACGGGGAGACAAAACAAAGCAAAAACAACCAAACCTCACGAGGAGCACGTTTTCCCTAATGTAATCGATTCATAAAAGTTTAGCATGCAATCAAAATAAACTGTATTGCTCTTAGAGAGTTAATAAAAAACAATAAAACAGGGGCCAGTGAGATGGTCAAATAGGTTGGGGTGCTTGCTGCCAAGGCTGAATACTAGAGTTTGATCCCTGGAGCCCACAACTGGAACGAAGTCCTGCAAATTCTTCACTAATGTCCACACACGCTGTGGCACTTACATGTGCCCATCCATATAAAGACAGAATAAACAAATAAATGTAACAGAATCCCAACAGCAATAGTAGAGCAGCTTACTTCTATTGTTCAGAAAAATAGACAGTTTTTACTTATATGTAATCATGTAATACTTTGGAAGCTTTGAGCTGTATTTTAAATTATTAATATACAGAAAACTAGTGATTTCAGAGAACAAAGACATTTTAATTCTGAATAAAAATACAGGATTACAGATTCTTTGACAGGTACAATCTGGCACGGTTCTGAGGAGGTGAGAGTTGGTCTGCCCTCACTAGGACATAATGAGCTTTGACTTTTAAAGTATGTCTCTCTACTCTCACACTTTGTACTTCAATGATACATTAAGGTTTAATAGTTTTAGTATTTAAGAAAAAATTTTTTTCTGGCTAAAAGCCAAGTTCAATTTTTTTTTTGGTAGATGTATCTATTTCTAACTTCTGGCATGCGGTTCTCTTTGGACTGGATCCCTGACAGACATCTGTATTTTGTAACTTTTCCTCTGTTCTGGCTCTGAAGGCAGACTCTGAGCTCTAGCCCAATAATCCCTCTGTATTTGAATTCATTAGTGTGAGAATCACAGGACTCAGAAGAGGGTGGGAGGTCAGACATACAGCAACTTGCTGCTCTGGACAAGATAAACTCCCAGGCTTGAAAACAAACCACTGTTAGAGACCTGTAGAAACTGTCCTGTGATACAGTTTCACTTCATGAAATGGTGCTTCCTGCAAATCGTGGCTTTGTACAAAGTGAACTGCCACAAATCTTACAGTTTTACCCCATCAAAGGGATGCTAACACAGGAATTGACCACTTGATTGGATCTAAGACCTGGGCTAGAAAAACCCTAAGTCTCTAGGACATTGGCATTGATTTATTTATAATAATTCAACAGTACTGTTATTGCCATTCTTGTTCAATTTGATCTTAGTTTGAAGCTGCTTTATCTGTTTCTCAGTATTTTACAGCTCAGTTTTCATTAAACAACTCTCCACATTTACATGACTGTGTTTACCTACTTGTTACAGGGTCTTAGCTAATTAATCTTAAGCAAATTCCTTGTCAGGGAGATATGGAGTCCATACCATGTGGGCAAAAGTAAAGCCAGAATGCAGGTCAACTTCTGGCAATACAGGGTTGATTGCCCATGAATACAGTAAAAATACATTACTGGATTTAAGGTCTGTGAGTTAGGGAAGTTGCACAATGAGTATGACTAGATGCTACAACAGCTGCTTAAAAGTTAATAGGGTCTTTATATGATGGGTCACATCGGTCATTCCTCACATCACTGAAAGTGAAGTTAGCAGGAACATTTCGCCTCTTACTGTGAATAGTATGCTGTCTGTGAAGGAATCTTTCCAAAATTCAACTTATATTTAATCAAGCTTCTATACCAACTGCAAGATTACAAAAAGCATGAGTGATAAGGAAAGAATTTAATAGTGTTATAACTATAATCAGTGCTCCACGGCATAGAATATGGGGTGTTTCAGGTTAAAGTATCCCCCCAACAAATATATAGCACGGGAGGAGATTATTATAAATTAAAAGGGATATAAAGATAAATCAGTTAATGGAGCCTGGTGTAATGGCATACATCTACAATCACAGTACTTGGGAGAGTCAGGAGGACTGTCAGGGATTTGAGCTCAGCTTGGGTAACAACATAGCAGGACGAGCAAGTAAGCAGAAGAGGAAGGAAAGAAAAAGACAGGCTAAGGAGATGGCCCAGGTAGTAAACTGTTTACTGTGCAAGTTGGAGGACCTCAACTCAGATCTAGACCCTACTTACAAGAACCTGGTCATGACAGCATGTATATATAAACTTAGCACTGGGGAGGCAGGGATAGGGTAACGAGAAGAGCATGCTGGCTAGTCATTCTAGCCAATCAGTGAACTCTGCATTCAATGTGTGAGCCTGTCACAAAATAGGCAGTAGAAAGCAACAGACGGAGTTACCTGACTTTGACCTCTGTCCCCAACAAGTACACATACACAAACAGGCACCCCCTCCCCACATAGACACATAAGCTGAACAACCATCTCTCATCTCCCCACTGACAATGCCCTTTGATGGGTAGTTCCTAGGGCTCGCTAACACTCTATTCTTTGCACACACACAAAAACAACAAGAATAACACTCCCCCAGCCAAAATTCTCAGACCAATAGGTGACTCAAAACAAAACTCGTTAAGACATTAGAATGAGTTTCGATCACACAATCCAGCTGTTTCTGAGTATCTCAATGCTACTAGGCAGCTGATAAGGTCATGAAGAAACCACTGCCACCTGTAATTACTGATTTATGCAGATTTGGATACTTCAAACACCATAATACCAATATTTAGAAAACTACGTGTCATATACTTTTGATTTAAATCAGTTTTATATGCAAGATGATCTGTTTATCAATAATATAGGTAATGAGGCAGAAATTAAAATATTATTTCTTAATTACAAAATGCATTATGGAGTAGAGAACAGAGTTTGAGGGGAAAATAAATGGTGATTTTAAAATGTGCTTGTCACAGAATCAACTAATCGGGCTCAACAGGGGCTCACAGAGACTGAACCAACAACCAGGGAGCCTGCATGGGTCTGACCTAGGCCCTTTGTGCATGTTACAGTTATGTAGCTTGGTCTTTGGTGGGACTCCTAACAGTGGGAGCAGGGGTTGACTCTGACTCCTTTGCCTGCTTAAGAGGCCTTTTCCTTCTACTGGGTTGCCTTGTTCAGCCTTAATAGGAGGGGAGATGCCTAGTTTTCCTGCAACTTGATAGATGTGCCATGTATGGTTGATGTCCATGAGAGGCCTGCCCTTTTCTGATGAGAAGCAGAGTGGGAAAGGATTGGGGTGTGGGAGTAGGGGTGAGGGAAGAACTGGGAGGGGAAGAGGGAAGGTAAATTATGGTTGTGATGTATGAGAGAAGAACAGATTAAAACATTTTAAATGTGTTTGTGGGAAGGAGGTGGCATAGCTCAGCAGTGTCTATGGATTGGTAGGTTTCAGGCAGTGACCAAATGTGAAGGTGGACTTTGGGAAAGCCATCTTCATACTCGTGTCAAATTCAGTAAGCCAGTTGTCCATCAGCCTACAAAGTGCACATCCGTCCTTGTGGTTAGAATGCACATTTTATCATCAGAACGCCTAAGCTAGAATCCTGGCTTTGCCCTTTATCAATGGCATGGCCTGAACAGCCTTCTTCAATCTCTGTGAGCCTTAGCTTTCTGGTACAGAAGATGACAGTAACATCCATGATGAAACTAGAATGAGTTTTGTAGCACGGGCATCAAGACGGTCATTTGAAGTTGCCAGTACAAGGGTGACACCAAACTGGAAAACACTGAAGAAGAACCATGAATGAGGAATAAGTATGGAATGGCTTCTTCCAGGTCCTAACCTAGGTTTGTTGACTATTATTTGTAAAACTTATTAGCGATCTCAGAGCAGCACTTGGATACATCCCAAATTCTCAGATAGCCCATAGTCTGAGGTTCCAAGGAAAGGCATTTGTTTGGGCAGGACACTGTTAGACCTGTAACAAGTCCTAACCCACTATTTGCTTGCTGGATTTTGTGTTTTTGTGGTTCTAACAACAGTTCCCTCATTTCTGAACCCTGTACATTCTTTGAGTGTGACTTACATTTTACATGGCTTCAGTTTTAATTCTATGAGCATAGTTCTCAAACCATTTCCTAATAACTATGGCTTTCTGCCGAGTCGCCGGATCTTCCTGAGCTTGTTGTAGACAGTTACCAGGACCATTCCTTTGCAACCTTACATTATAAGCATGCACTGAACATCTCATCTCACCTACATCTCTGACTCCTTTTCAAGCTCACATTAATGATGGCATTCTACATTGGCAGTTATCTAGAACCAAGCCACAGTCATCTTTAATCTTCTTCCTCCATTACTGGCCAAATCTAGGCAGTAAAACTCTAGGTGTCTCTCACATATATGACCTTTTTTCCATTCTAACCCCACCTCCCCCATATTATTTCTGAGAAACTGAAATGCACTTTGAGGGCTAGTCAGACATCTCAGTGAGTAAAGGTGCTGGGTATCAAGTGTGCTGATCTGAGCTTAATCTCCAAGAGACCTTGGTATGTGGAAAGAACCAACCCCTGCAGACTGTTTGTGTGTGGAGAGGATGTGCCAGGCACATGGATGGAGGTTGGATGATACTTTTGGGGAGCTGGCTCTCTCCTTTCCTCTGGGTTCCAGAGGTGGTACTCGAGTTGTCAGGCTTGCAGCAAGTGCCTTTATGCACTAGGACACATTGCCAGACCTAATCCTGAAGTAGAAACTGAAGGGATTTTTTGGGAAAAGTCAGTTGTGTTAGGTGGTGTTTTGCTGGGGCATAAATATGAAGGAACATTTTGCTGAAGCAGACACAGGTAAAAGAATGTTTTGCTAAAGCAAACACACGAAAGGACGTGATAAAGGATTCTTAATTCCTATACACTTCAGCAAAGTGTCGGGGTATAAAATTAACTCAAACAAATCAGTAGCCTTCCTCTACTCAAAGGATAAATAGGCTGAAAGAGAAATAAGGGAAACGACACCCTTCATAATAGTCACAAATAATATAAAATATCTGTGTGATTCTAACCAAGCAAGTGAAAGATCTGTATGATAAGAACGTCAAGTCTCTGAAGTAAGAAATTGAGGAAGATCTCAGAAGATGGAAAGATCTCCCATGCTCATGGATTGACAGGATTAATATAGTAAAAATGGCCATCTTGCCAAAAGCAATCTATAGATTCAATGCAATCCTCATCAAAATTCCAACTCAGTTCTTCATAGGGACAGAACAATTTGCAAATTCTTCTGGAATAACAAAAAACCCAAGGGTAGTGAAAACTATCCTCAACAGCATTTTCACAAACGGTGCAGGTTCAAGTGCAGATCCGCAGGCAGAACACAAACTGACCCATTCTTACCTCCTTGTACAGCGCTCAAGACCAAGAGGATCAAAGAGCAAAAAAAAAAAAAAAAAAAAAAAAAAAAAAAAAAAGATAACACTCAAACTAATAGAAGAGAAAGTGGGGAAGAGCTTCGAACGCATGAGTACAGGGTAAGATTTCCTGAACAGAACACTAGTGGCTTATGCTATAAGATAAAGAATCGACAAATGGGACCTCATAAAATTACAAAGCTTCAGTAAGGCAAAGGACACTGTCATTAGGACAAAACAGCAACCAACAGATTGGGAAAAGATCTTTACCAAGCCTACATCAGACATAGGGCTAATATCCAAAATATACAAAGAACTCAAGAAGTTAAGACTCCAGAGAATCATATAATTCTTATTAAAAATGGGGTATAGAGCTAAACAAAGAATTCTCAACTGAGGAATATCAAATGGCTAAGAAGCATCTAAAGAAATGTTCAGCATCCTTAGTCATCAGGGAAATGCAAATCGAAACACCTCTGAGATTCCACATCACACCAGTCAGAATGGCTAAGATCAAAAACTCAGTTGACAACAGATGCTGGTGAGGATGTGGAGAAAGAGACATTCCTCCATAGATGGTAGAATTGCAAGTTGGTACAACTACTCTGGAAATCACTCTGTAGGTTCCTCAGAAAATTGGACATAGTACTACCTGGGGTCCCAACTATACCTCTCCTGGGCATATATCCAAAAGATGCTCCAACATATAGCAAGGACACATGCTCCACTATGTTCATAGCAGCCTTATTTATAGTAGCCAGAAGCTGGAAAGAACCCAGATGCCCTTCAACAGAGGAATGGATACAGAAAATGTGGTACATCTATACAATGAATTACTACTCAGTTATTAAAAACAATGACATGAAATTCTTAGGCAAATGGATGGAACTAGAAAATACTGATTGAGGTAACCCAGTCACAGAAAAACACACATGGTATGCACTCACTGATAAGTGGGTACTAGCCCAAAAGCTTGGAATACCTAAGAAATAATTCATAGATCATAAGAAGCCCAAGAAGAAGACCAATATGTGGGGCTTCATTCCTTCTTAGAAGGGAGAACAAAATACTCACAGGAGGAAATACAGGACAAAGAGTGGAGCAGGGACTGAAGAAAAAGTCATCCAGAAACTGCCCTTCCCAGGGATCTATCCCATATACAGCCACCAAACCTGGTCACTGTTCCTGATGCCAAGAAGTGCTTGCTGACAGGAGACAGATATGGATGTCTCCTGAGAGGCTACGCCAGAGCCTTACTGATAGAGATGAGAATGGTTGCAGCTAACCATTGGACTGAACAAGGGAACCTCAATGTAGGAGTTAGAGAAAAGAAAGATTAAGGGAGCTGAAGGGGTTTGCAACCCTATAGGAAGATCTACATCAACCAACCAGACTGCATTAGAGCTCCCAGGGACTAAACTACCAGCCAATGAGTATAGATGGAGGGACCCATGACTCCAGCCACACATGTAACAGAGGATGGCATTGTCCAGCATCAATAGGAGGAATACCCCTTGGTCCCGTGAAGGTTCATTTCCTCAATGTAGGGTAATGTCAGGACATTGTAATGGGTGGGTGGGTGGGAGTGGGAGCATCTTCATAGAAGCAGGGGGAGTGCTTATTAGAGAGGGGGAAAGGGGATAACATTTGAAATGTAAATACAGAAAATATCCAAGAAAATAAAATTAAAAACAAAACAACAACAAAAATACAACATATGTTATTGTTCTGCCTTACAGCGTGTAGTTAAACCACTTTTGTCAAGACTCTACAGAGAGAAACGTTTCAAAAAACTTCTGGTGGTGTGCTGTGGCTTCTTGCCACTTTTGCAGACTTGAGCTGATTGGCAGAGTGATGGCAGCTGAGACAGACTCGTGGAGGACATGTGATACTTGGAGAGAGTATAAATAGGACTCAATGGTCAGTGACTGAAGTTGGGCTGGGCTTGGTCTCACTTCTTTGCTGATCTTCACTTCTTTGAAAGAGGCACAGCTGAGAAGTTCTCAGGTTGGTCTTAATCCGCCCTGCTACTCCTGTTAGTTAGGCTGAGGCCTGGCTGTTCCTGGTGAGTCATGCCCCCACTGCTGCTGTCCTGACACTACTGAACTGGACTGCTGGTGTATCCCTGAAGTGGATGGAGCTGCTGATTTCCTGACAGTGCAGATGGGGGTTGCTCCACAGAACCTTTCTAAACAGGTCCACTCTCTGTAACCTTTCTTTCCACTGCCCTGGTGAGTGGTGGTTAGAAGGGAGGTTAAATTGTTTAAGAACCATCATTAAGAGTAGGTTTGGAAAAAATTAAAGTTACATAATCTGCCTTTTAAAACTAGGTGGTGCATTAAGAAACTGGAGGGCACTGACTTCAAAATATATGACAAATTTTTCATATTAATGATGAATATTTTCATAAAGAGGATATGAAGAAAGGACAAAGTACTTGTAGTTTGCAGTTCTTTAGAACTCAATGTTTCTCAACATTCATAATCTAGGCAAGACCAGAGCCCAACTGACACTTGCCTATGGCAGGCCCTTAGCCAACGTAATAACTGTTTATACCTGCATAGCTCCTCCCATGTGCTAGACCTGTGCTGAGTGTCCTCTACAGTACTACCTACAATGTATAGACCAGAAAGCTGAAGAACAGAAACATTATATAACTTGCCCATGGTCATCAGCTGAGCTAGTATGTGGAACCAAACCAAACTAAACCAAAACAAAAAACCAAAAAAACCAATAAACAAAGCCAACCAATCAACCAAACACCAAAACCAAGGTACACTACAGATTGCCTTTCTGTACTTCCTCTAACTTTTTGTTTGTTGCACCCTGAAATAATTATTACTAAATATGATTTTAGTACAGATCTAAGAGGGAGGAATATTCCTACTTAGTGGGAATTAATGCATGCAGTATTTATTGATATTTACTTTTACTTCAGCTGGTAGTTTTACACACCAACCGTTTTTGCATTTTGTGCCTTTGTTTTGGTGTATGTGGTGTGTGCATATGTACTTGTGCCCAGGCGCATGGCAGCTAGCAGAGGATTCTGGGCTTCCTGTACGGTCCTCTCATTCACTCCACTGAGACTGTCTCTGAGTCTTGAGTGAGGCTGGCTGCAGGCAGGCCTCAGTGGCCCTGCTTCCTCTGCCGACTGCTGTGCTCAGGCTGCAGGCACATCCACAGCCATATTCAGCTTTTTAGGTAGGCACTGGAGATTCAAACTGGAGTACTCATGTACTCTTACCTGCTGAACCACTTTCCCTGCTCCTCACGAACATTTTTAATGCCGAATAGTAAACATCAAACACTCTGGTTATTAAGCATAGTCTTTTGTTTCCAGAAAGAAACAGTTCCCCTCCCCCTCTTTAAATGCAAGAGTCTTTAATAGGAAAAGAGAAATAGGCTAATAAAATTTCTACCACCAAATAAAGTGACAGGACAAGAATGACTTCAGTATTCTTCCAGTTTGCAAATGTTTTCCATTTACTCTAAAAGCACATCTTACTGACAGATTCCTTCCCCACCTCTTTCTGAAGGGCAAAGAATGCTAGCATTTCAAACTATTTACTACTTTTTATTTCCAAAAATCTCATTTACGTTTTAAGTTTTTCTAATTCTACTTCAACAGACTTTTCTCGTAATGAACTACAAAGTGAGCTCTCTCACTACACCATCAGAAAGAATGAGTGAGGCACCCACAGCAAGGCACGAGGACTTTGGAGCATGTGAAAACAGAGAACTGGACACAAGTCCTTAGGAGTAACTCCTGGCTGCCAGTGGGGATTGCTCTAGTCTCCCACTATCTCCTCTTTCCTTCTTTAGCAAATTAACTCCCAATTTCCCCTTAACTAGGTGTGGCCAAGTGACCTAATTCTGGACTCTGGATCTTGGCAGCACAGCAGTACAGGATGTGGGCTTCGAGAAACATCCTTAAGGGAGGAGAATGGCTCTGTCTGTTCTTTCCTTTTCCTAGATTAGAGTAAGAACAAAGTACTTGAAACTTGTGCAGCCATCTTGGACTATGGCAAACATCAAGTGCTAGAAACAACATTAAGCTGATGATGCCTGGTCTGCAAGGCTGTGTGTAGGCAGTTCTAGATTGCCTACTTCAGTGTCTCTCACGTAGGAGAGGAGGTAAGCCTCAGTTTAAGATCTTGGTAATTCATATTTTCTGATACACAAAAAAAGAGCCCCAGCAGCGTTTCTCACACTACTACGATTCTCATCTCATAGGGTCTCTAAGTTTCCTGCCATCAGTGCTCAATCTTTGTGACTCTGTACTCTTTTTTGAGAGAAGACACCCAAGGAGACTCACTTAACTCTGCAGATGACATGAGGACAGCAGTGATCACTCTGCAGGGCTGGTTTCAGGTTTCATATCCATGTAAGGCCTTGCAGAGAGAACCACACTGGCACGGCCACACCCCTTACTTCCACAATGTGGAATCTTCTCACAACATACTTCTCACTGGCCTGACTTCTGCCTGTCACTTTTGACTTCTAAGAATTGCCAAAGAAGTATCTGTCAGGTCCTGAGCATTTCTTGCAATCACTTTTTTCTCGATCAAAACTGCTTTTTTTTGTTTATAACTTTTGTCATCTCTGAGATCACTAGCAAGGATTCTCATTTCTAGTCCATCTCTCTTTTTCTCCTTCTATCTTTACCAGATCACTGGACCAATCTATTTTAAGGACTGAACTACCAATGGCATATTTACCAAGCTATACAATAAAAGTTAAACTTTATGTTCTCCATGTAGTCTAAGCAGTACAACCCATGATGTATGGCTCTGGAGAAATCTCAGTGTGAGTTTTATGTAGTTTTATCTCCTCCTCGCTTTCTGCAATTACTAAACTTTTAGACCCTCATTTATCTTCCTAACATGAAGATCACAGTACTTATTTCATGGGTTTTTAGAATCAATGGAAGAGACATGGCATATAAAATGGCAAGTTTGGTGCTTTGTGCAAACTCAGTGCTCAGTGAATGCACCACCTCTTTTCCATTAACAGAATCCAGACTCAAATGCAATGGCCACAACTTATGATTGTCTACTAACTCGACCCTAGCTCAGCCTGTCGTTGTCAAATCAGACTGCATTTTACTCCCTAGAAATGGGAGGTTGAACTCAATTTCAGAATCTCAGAATGAACACTAATAAATGTTTGTGGGTGATGGATGGCGCTGGATCAGCTACTAAGAGTTTGTGACTTCCAGAAGCCACTGCCTCCATTTTAGATGAAAAGAGGAAATATAAAATACCGTATGCCCTGAATACACTCTAATCATTCTGTTTTCGTGGTGCTATAAAAGTCTGGAAAGACCTAGGAATAGATCTCACAGAACTTCTGATCACCTCAATAGACAAAGATGAGGAGATTCTCAATTTTAAGCATTTTTAAATTATTTTTTAATGGTACTGTGAATTGAACCCAGGACCTCACATGTGGTAGGCAAGTGCTACTCTATTACTGAGCTACACCCCCAGTCCAAATGTTGATTTTAAAAATATCCTCATCCTCCTGTCTTTATTTCTTGAAGTTCTACCTGTTCATCACTGACCACCTAGATGTCCACCTCTCTGTGAAGCCTTGTTCTGGTGGCTCCAGTGAGTTAGCTGGAGACTTGCTCTGTTAAAGGCACACTTTCAGTGTCTTAGCCAGTCTACAGCAGGATATGCCTGGCGTGCGTGTGTGTGTGTGTGCGTGCGTGCGTGTGTGTGCGCGTGCGTGTGTGTGTGTGTGTGTGTGTGTGTGCGTGTGTGCGTGCGTGTGTGTACTTGCTGTCCTTTCTAGGAAGTGACAGTGCCTTGAGGGTAGAGCTTGAGCCTTCTCATAGCCTAGCCTTGGCCTCCTCATCTCTGTTTTTATATTTCCTCTTTTCATCCAAAAAGGAGGCAGTGGCTTCTGGAAATCACAGCTCTTAGTAGCCGACCCAGCGCCGTCCGTCACCCACAAACATTTATTAGTGTCCACTGGGTACACAGCTTTTCCCTTTCCCAACTCCCTATGGCTGGCTCAGATTCTCACTTCCTCTAGGCCAATCCGGATTTCTTCTCATTTCTGCATTTCAACAACAATGAATCTCATATCTGGCTTTGAGCATTCCTCCTAAAGATGATGGATAGGCACAAAGCCTTCTGGGACACATTAGTACAGCTGCCAGTGGGCAGGAGGTGCTTATAAAATAAAAAGCTCAGGATTCTGGGAACACATGTGCAGCTATAAGTGAACCGCCCAATGCTGCTGAAAAGAAACACCCAAGACTACTTCCTTTTATTCTTTTTAAGTTATGTGTGGAAGAGGCAAATCATATTACATTGTGAATAACCATGATCTTTGCCTGTTGGGTCCATGTGCTCTAGAATTATAAGGAACTTATAAAGTCAATTTTAGAGCAGTAAAAAGTCTTTTCTACTTTATTTCATAATATCAAGTATGCATGCCTGATGTGGAATATTTTCCACATAATCATACAAAAGAAAAAATGCACATAACTGTAAATTTTAATGAAGTTTCAGTTTGGCATCTAGATAAACAATGGCCTAGATGCTATTAGTGAACTAAAGCCACAACAGTCCTTATCTGCAGACCTCAACACACCTAAAGCTTTAAACCAAACATGAGCTCAAGGCTCTTCCCACTGTCTCTTCTATTAGATTCAGTGCATCTGGTTTTATGTTGATCCACTTGGACTTGAGCTTTGTGCATGGTGATAAATATGGGTCTATTTTCATTTTTCTACATACAGACATCCAGTTAGACCAGCACCATTTATTGAAGATGCCTTCCTTATTCCATTGTATATTTTTGGCTTCTCTGTCAAATACCAAGTGTGTATAAGTATGCGGTTTTATTTTTGGGTCTTCAGTTCTATTCCATTGATCAGCCTGTCTGTCTCTGTACCAATACCATGCAGTTTTGATCACTCTGTAGTTGTAGTGCTTGAGGTCAGGGATGGTGATTGCCCCAGCTGTTCTTTTATTGTTAAGAATTGTTTTTGTCATTTTGGGTTTTTTGCCTTTTCAGATGAATTTGAGAATTGCTCTTTCCATGTCTTTGAAGAATTGTGTTGGGACTTAGATGGGGATTGCATTGAATCTGTAGATTAACCTTGAGTAGGATGGACATTTTTTTTTTTTTTTGGATCTTTTTTTCAGAGCTGGGGACCAAACCCAGGGCCTTGCGCTTCCTAGGCAAGCGCTCTACCACTGAGCTAAATCCCCAACCCCCTAGGATGGACATTTTTACTATGTTAATTCTGCCAATTCATGAGCATGGAAGATCTCTCCATTTTCTGAGGTCTTCAATTTATTTCTTGAGAGACTTGAAGTTCTTATCATACAGATCTTTCACTTGTTTGGTTAGAGTTACCTCAAGATATATTATACTAACTGTGGCTATTGTGAAGGGAGTTGATTGTCTAATTTCTTTCTCAGACTGTTCTTCATTTATATAAAGGAAGGTTATTGATTTATTTGAGTTAATTTTATATCTGGCCACTTAGTTGAAGTTGTTTATCAGCTGGAGAAGTTCTCTGGTAGAATTTTTGGGGTTGCTTATGTATATATCATATCATCTGCAAACAGTGCCTTGAACTCATTGGCACAAGAGGGAAATTTCCTAAACAGAACTCCAATGGCTCACGCTCAAAGATCAAGAATTGATAAATGGTATCTCATGAAACTGGAAAGCTTCTGTAAGGCAAAGGACACAGTCAGTAAGACAAATCGGCAACCTACAGATTATGAAAAAAATCTTCACTAATCTCACATCTGACGGAGGGCTAATATCCAAAATATAAAGAACTCAAGAAGTTAATCACCAAAAAACAGAAAACAAAAACAAAAACAACCCCCCCCCAAAAAAACCAACCAACCAAAAAAACAAACAAACAAAAAAAACCTATCCAAAATGGGATATAGAACTAAACCAAGAATTCACAACAGAGGAATCTTGAATGGCTGAGAAGGACCTAAGGAAAGTCCTTAGTGATGAGAGAAATTTGAATCAAAACGACCCTGAGATTCCACCTTACACCAGTCAGAACGGCTAAGATCAAAACCCAGGTGGCAACACATGTTGGCAAGGATGTGGAGAAAGAACAACACTCCTCCATTGCTGGCAGGACTGTAAACTGGTACAACCACTCTGGAAATCAATTTGGAGGTTCCTCAGAAAATTGGAGATAGACCTACCTAAAGATCCAGCAATACCATTCTTGAGAATATACCCCAAAGATGCCCCACCATGCCTTATTTGTGATAGCCAGAAGCCGAAAACAACCCAGATGTCCCACAACAGAAGAATGGATATAGAAAATGTAGTTCATTTACACAATGGAGTACTACTCAACTATTAAGAACAAGGACATCCTGAGTTTTGCAGGCAAATGGATGGAACTAGAAAATATTATCCTGAGTGAGGTGACTCAGACCCAAAAGGACATGCACGGTACGTACTCACTAATAAGTGGACATTAAGCCCAAAAAAGTACAGAATACCCAAGACACAGTCCACAAAAGTCAGAAAGGTCAAGAAGCTGAAGGGCCCAGGTGAGAATGCTTCAGTCTCACTTGTGATGGAGGAGAAAGCAACCACAAGAGGTGGGGGGAGTGACAGGAAAGTGAAAGGGGATGGGGGTACGGGGAGAGAGGAACATGAGGGCCAGCAGAAAGAGTAGAAAAAGGTGATGTTGGGAGGAAGGAGGTTGAGAGGACCCTCTAGAATGTACCAGAGACCTGGGAAGTGAGAGACCCTCAGGACTCAAAGGGGGGTGGGACCCTAGATCCCTAGATGAAATGCCCTACAGTGGGGAGAGGGAACTTATTGAACCCACCTCGGGCAGAAAGACAGGACATCAAGTGAGGATGGGGTTGCTATCTCACAGTCAAAACTCTGACCCATAATTCTTCCTGTCTGAAAGAAATGCAGGGATGGAAATGGAGAAGAGCCTGAGGAATAGAAGGTCCAGTGACAGGCCCAAAGTGGGATCCAGCTCAAGGGGAGGCTCTAAGACCTGACACCATTACTGAGGGTATGGGGCATTCACAAACAGGGACCTACCATGACTGCTCTCCAAAAGACCCAACAAGCAGCTGAAAGAGTCAGGTGCAGATATGTGCACCCAACCAATGAACAGAAGCTGCTGACCTCTCTGGTTGAATTAGGGGAGAGCTGGAGGAAGCTGAGGAGGAGGGCAACCCTGTAGGAGGACTAGCAGTCTCAATTAACCTGGACCCCTGAGATCTCTCAGACACTGGATCACCAAGCAGGCAGCATACACCAGCTGAGATGAGGCCCCAACACATACACAGCAGAGGAGTCCCAGGTCTGGGTTCAGTCAGAGAAGATGCACCTAACCCTCAAGAGACTGAAGGCCCCAGGAAGTTTAGAGGCCTGGTGGGGTGGGGACATCCAGTGGTGACTGGGGGTTGGGGATGTGCAACAGTCGGGGGGGGGTGGACTGGGAGGGGAGTGTAAAATTAAATAAATAAAAATTAACAAAGAGGCCAAACATGACACGCAAAGTGAGCTTATGTGTCACACACCACTGTGCCACAGAGCTGTTGTACTGGCCAAGGGAAGCGCTAACTTTAAAGTGACTGTGATATGTATCTTGGATGGCGGGGGAGAGAGAGAAGGGATTAAAGTGGCATGAATCATCATGGCAGGAGCAAGAGGAGAATCTAGAAAAAAACATAGCAAAAATATTCTATTGTTTCTGTTTTTTTTTTTTCCCCGTTCTTTGTTCCTTTTTAGGGAGGAGTCCTTCTAGAGCCCTCTTCGAGGATGGCCCTTCCTCAAAGGCACTCCCTGGGTTCCTATCTTCCATGCTAGCCATTCTCCCAAAGGAAGATGATGCCCAATCCTAAGTTATTTTGCTATCTATTCAAAGTGGCTTCACTTTGATTTTTACAGTTATATTCGTGTTACATTGAAAACTAATTTTTCTGGGATTACAGAGAAGGCTCAGCAGCTCAGAGTACTTACCTGCTCTTCAGAGTACTGTCTCAGTTCCTAGTACCTTTATTGGATGGCTGACTACTGGCTGTTACTCCAGGTCCAGGGGACCTGATACCCTCTTCTGGCCTCCTTAGATACCTGCACTCACATGTGCACGTGCCCACATGCAGATACACACATATACACATAATTAAAAATGGATCTTCCAAAAAGACAACAAAAAAAGAAAAAGAAAAACCAACTTCCTGAATTTTAAAGTTGATAAATGAAAAGAACTGAGCATAAGTGACTTCTTTGGCATAAGATTCTTTTTCTCCATTAGAATAAATGAACAACACTACTGACTTTGCCTTGTTTCTTCTTTTTTTTTTTTAAGATTTATTTATTAAATGTATATGAGCATACTGTTGCTGACACAGGAGAAGAGGAGAGAAGAGGGCATCAGAGCCAGCTACAGATGGTTATGAACCCTACATGTGGTTGCTGGGGATTGAACTCGTGACCTTTGGAAGAGCAGACAGTGAGCGGTCTTAACCACGGAGTCATCTCTCCAGCCCTGCCTTGTTTCTGCCTATCTCCTGTACAGATACCTTTAAGAAATTTTAAACACGATTTCTGTTCTCAAAAGCATTACAAATTAACTGAAGATTTCACGAAAGAAGAAAAATCATTCAATTTGGGAATTCTTGACATCTGAAGGGCAAATTTCAGAGGGGGAAATAAATGTGTTACTAATAAACTGTCAAAGCACTTTCTTGGTTAAAGATAGTCTACTCAAGGGGGCTAGCTGGAGAGAGAGCTCACTGAGTTCGAGAGAGAGAGAGAGAGAGAGAGAGAGAGAGAGAGAGAGAGAGAGCGAGAGAGAGCGAGAGCGAGCTAGCTCAGTGGTTAGCACCTGCTTTTCTTCCAGAGGTAATGAGCTCACTCACGATACCCACATCAGGCAGATTACAAGTGACTGACATCCCAGCTCCAAGAGATGTGATGTCTCTGGCCTCTGCTGGTACCAGCGTTCAAATATATATACCCACAGACATAATTAAAAATAATAAAAACAAACCTTAAAGTGTTTTTAAAAAGACATTTTAAAGTTAGTTCTTGTTCTATCAATACTGTATTCTTGTTTTCTCATTAATATGCTGTGTATAACAATCAGCCAAACTAAATATTATCCCCTCACATAAAAATAACATAATAGACCTATATGAAAATTAAAATATCCATCCATGCGTGGTGGTATTCTTTAAGCCTAGGTTGTGTTTTATTACTTTTTCTTTGTTTTGTTTTGTTTTTCAAGACAGGGTTTCTCTGTGTAGCTCTGGCTGTCCTCAAACTGGATCAAGAAATCCACCTCCTCTGCCTCCCAAGTGTTGGGATTAAAGGTAGGGACAGGCGGAGCTCACTGAGTTCAAGCCCACTGTGGTTTATACACAGAACAAATACCAGGTTAACCAAGGCTGAACAGCAAGACCCTATCTCGAAAAAAAAAAATCCATTGGGAACTCTTGGAAGTAGACTTTGCAAAGCAGAATCCTTAACAGATTCAGTAGCGTGAGGGAGAGGGAAACCTGAGAACTGCCAGACACAACCACATTAACAGAAAGTTCTTATACTTGAGTCCGTTTACAACACAGCCCTCCACACTCATTCCAGGCTGTGGCAGGACCCAACCCCAGTTCTTACTGATTATACCATCTACGTTTTCATCTTAGTTCACTTGACAGATCCTACTTTTGATGACATGTCAGTATTATAACCTTAAAATTTATGTAATAAAATTATAAATGGACACAAAATAAGTTCATTATGGTTATTATGAGCTCAGGTTTTTAGTTAGAATCTATGGTTAGATGAATATTATCATTTTCTTATATCTTCCTTTAGGATTCCAAAGTAAGATATGAAGAATTTCTTTACATATCTCATTAATAGTGATGGTATGTCATGGTGGTATGCTAGCCTATAAATTGGAAGAGTCAGAAGCTTAAGTTTTAGTGAACTAATGGCCATGAAGGAAAAATAATCAAAACTCAATTCTGATTTTAGGAATAAGGCCAAGAGATAGCCTTGTTCTGGTATTCAGGAAATAGCCTCTGTTAGGGAAAATGGTCTTGGCCGAGTACTGAATGAGCTCACCAAGAGCCTGTGGTGTATAATGAGTTCATGTCACATGATGCCACAGAAGCACAGCATGCTCCATGCTGACACAGCTTCCTTCAGACGTCAATGTGTACACTTTACCACCACAGTGTCAATGCATGCAGCACCCCTGCACAGCAGGCAGCAGGAACTGCATCTATGGATCTACACCTAACAATTTTTGAGCAACTCTGTTGCATTGGCTACTATGTGGAACAGAGTGGTAAGCTAGATACGGCCCATTCCTTGAGATACACAATCTGAGAAGGGATAAGATTAGAAGGCAACGAATGAATAAAATGAACAGCAGCAGCAGCAGCAGCAGCAGCAGCAGCAGCACAGTAGTGACATGAACGCTCTAGGATTTCAGGAGGAGGACAGCACATTTAGACACACTGTTCTAAGAGTAGACAGGATTTCAGTTTCTAGGAGAGGAGAAATTCAAGGCATGCGGGCTTGTTTTATTTTATTATTTTATTTTTATTATCAACTTGACACAAATTATAGAGCCAGGAGGGGAGAGGGAACCAAGTGAGGAGTTACACAGATCAGGCTGGCCTGTAGGCATGTCTCAGGAGCATTTTAGTGATTGTTAATTGATCTAGGAAGGCCTAGGCTGGATTAAGAAGCAAGCAGATCACAAGCCAGGAGAGAAAGCTAGTAAACACTAGTCCTCTGTGGCTTCTGCTTGAGTTCCTATCCTGACTTCCTCCAGGGGTAGGCTGTGACCTACAAGTGTAAACTGAAATAAACCCGTTCTGCCCCAGTCTGCTTTGGTCATGGTGTTTGTCACAACAGAAATCAAACTAGACAAGGGAAAGTGGTAGTTAAGGCTGGTTTGGGGAATACCGAGGAGGCTCATTCACCGGGCAGGCATGCTCCCAGTCCAGGGCCTAACAGGCTTCATGCAGGCACAGTAGGTAACAGAGCCATGGAGGTTTCCCTCAGGGAATTGTACAATCCATCTGTTCCCATAGGGTGTGAGAAGGCTAGGCTGGATGGGAGAAGAGGCTACAGTGACACTGAGTAGTCTCTTAATACTCTCAAGGGATTTGTGTGAAATGAGGAGAGAGGGGGAATGAGTATTTAAGACCTAACTATGTGCAAAGACATTTACTTAAGAATATTAGCTATAATGTCCTATTTATTGTAAATAATTGGTATATATCGTTACTTTTAGACAATTGAAGCTACAGATCAGAAGTTTACCAAAGGAAACTGAGTTGGTAATTCAAACAGCCAGGAGAAGAGACTTCAAAGCCCACACTACTTGCACTAAACTGACCAAGAGCCCCCGTTTCATACATTCCTTTCATCTAGGACCAGCCATTTAACATCCCTGAGCCTCCAGCACAGACTTGGAGACCACTGCAATAAAACAACTGTGGGAACAGGAAGTAGGGAGACTCCTCTCCCTCAGTGCTAGAGAGAGGTTCTGACACGCGAGCCTGTCTCAGTTGCTCTCTGATCCCTAAGAGCAACTCTAGGTTTGCCATTTTATATACAAACGATGAAATCCAAGTTGATCTGAGCTATGGCCAATCTACAAATTTCCTGTTCTCAACTTCTCCAAGGAAATAAGACAGTTTATATGATTCTAAGATTGCAACTTACGAGTTGTTTCTACGAGTGAGACCCTCTCCCAGCCCCAAGCTAAACTCTGGTCCTCACAGGCAGACCATGAGGACAGCTCCAGCACTTCAGGAGCTTGGCATAAGGGCTTCTCTCTGCTTCTCCAGCCTGGCTCCTTTAACCATAATGTGAATTCTAGAGCAAGCTCTCGTCAGCTTCCAGAATCTGAAGCACTGTCTTGTTCCCTAGGTCAGCCTCTTTGACTTTGAACTTTGCTCATATCTTGGTTCCTTATATTTTTATTAAGTTATAAAACATTACATGACCTGATACTGACTCTGGCTGCTGAGAATCACCAAGCTTCCTGTATGCTGCCTGGGCCCCTGGAAGTGCTACAGTCCTCCTTCCTACACATGCATATATAAATACAGTACACAAGTAATGTACCTATCTTTGCTATGACTGATGTAAGAGGTATGCTCTAAGCATTTCCTCATAATGCTTTTAGTTTGGAAAAGACAAACCCAGCCTCTACACACCTGCAGCACGTCGCCCAGGTCTGCTGTGCTAATATCTGGATCCTCTGTGGTGTTGAAAGGCACGGGAGTTATCCGTACGAGGGTGAGCACTCGAGGCTCTGGGTACCTCCACAGCATCATCCCGGGGCTCTCTTCTGTTTCATTATAAAACAAGACTTCATTCATACCAGGGAGTTTCAAAGGTTCTGCCAAATAAAAACGAATTGTTAAGTTTTTAAGAAGGAACATGTTGGTTTCTCAGAGAGACAAGAAAACCACACAAAGAAACTAACTGGTCAGTTTAAATAGGATTTGAGATGGAGAAAGTACGTTTTAGGGAATGATTGGTATATACTTCTCCCTACTGTAGTGGGGCGAAGGTGCTGTCAAGGGCTCCATGGTGCTGTTTACTGCACTCATTTCAAAGTGCAGCTGGGCACCAGCACTGTCCTCCTGCAGCTGACACTTACCCGCATCCTGTATGTACTGAAAGATCCCTGTCCGCAGGTCATCGGAACTTTGTTCAGTCTGAAAAGCTCGAGCCTTTTCCATAGGAGATGGTGTTTGGGGTGCTGATTCAGGAACTGGCATTTCAGACTTGTCCTCCTCCTTAAGATACCCATCGAACAATTCATGGAGAAGAGCCAAGCAATTCAAATGTTCTTGACCCCAGAAAACCTTCAAAAGGGTGTGAAAAAGTTAACAGTGTTTAAATAAAAACATCCCTTGAGGATAATTATGTACCGTCATGTTTGAATTAATATGAGACTATAATCATGTTCAGTTTAATTACTGATAATAAACTATAGTTTCTAAGAATTAATAATTGATTGTTTGGAATTCTAATGCTTGAATAAATAAACAACAGTCAAAAATTACATATTGTGTGGATAACAAATTTTAAGCTATAGATTAATGGTGATAGATATTATATTGCTGTATAGTACTATTTGTGAATTCATTTAGCAAGGCAAAAAGAAACATTCTTAAATTCTTAAAGGGCAAGATTAGGAAACACAGCTTCTCTAGGTCAAATATTAATCAAATGGTACTAACAGCCCCATGGAATAGCTTCTTCCCTTTGTCATGAGACTGAATAGTCCTGGCCATATGGCTGCTTTCTAGCAAGAGAAAAGGAAGCTGACCAACGGACTTGAACTTAGAAGGCTCCCAGAGTCTGTGTTTAGTGACACTGTCAATGTACAACTCCACCCTGACAATCCAGTGTTTAGCACCTGACGAGTCTGAGAGCCAAGGATAGAGCTGTAAAGCTATCTGACCAGTGAGGCACAATAATTAGTGTCAAGTCGCTAGAATACAGAAGATAAACTTTGTTTTTCTCTTATAACTGTTCTTAATGTTTACTTTTTGCCTCAGAAAAATATAGTACAGTTAAAATTCAATATGAAGCTGCACAAAAGCCTTTTCAAAGCCACAAAATACTTTCTTTGGAATGTCCCCAAATTGTGAATCATGTCAGTAAAAGAAGTGAGTTGAAAAATTATAACTTTTTGATGAGTTTAAGACATTTTCGTTTAATACACTCTCTTTACTGATAAACTCCAGTTTTATAACAGTGTGAATCCTGGTACATGAAGGTGCGTGAAGATGAAGTTGACAGGTACCTATGTGCTATTGAGAAACAGGATAGAGATGCTCACATACACCATGAATAAGCACACGATAAGAGGCTGGAAATTCCTGTGACCATGATAGACTTTCTACAACACTGCTTGATGCATGCTGACTACTCTATAATGACAAGACCCCACCATTCAAAATGTCCAACTAGCATTTCCCCTGCCAGTATATAACCAAAGGAAACAAAAACGGGTGTCCATGGAAAACCTTGTCTGCAGATGGTCACAGAAACATTACCTGTTCAGTTCAAAGTGGAATAGTTCAAAGTGGAAAGACTTCTTCAGCTGATGAATGAACGGTAAGAAACTGCTCTAAAATTGACCATGGTGATGAGGATCACAAGCCGTTAATATACAAACAACAATTATAACTAAACCTGACCCATTGAACATGCTGTCAAAACAGGTAAACTGAACGGTATAGGACTCACTCTTCAATAGCACTGTTAAAGTTAAAGAGGCACCATACTCATACTCTGTCACCCAAAAATTAAATTTTAGTGAAGTACTTCAAAACAAAACAAAACACAGGGTAGTTAAAAATGCACGGGAAAACACAGACCTGTAGCAGACCACCTCTTAAATCCATGGATATTTTTGGTATGGACTGTTGTGGCCCTGGATTACCACTGTGTTTACACCATTTAGCTTCCAGATTGACAGCAGCAGAAAATGGCCCTATGAGAATCCGACTTCTCTCCTTGAGGCTTGTTTTAAGGAGAGCATCACTAATGTTGAGGAGGAATGATGATCCAAGGCTTGCACCTGAAGGAGACGTGGAAACAGTGCACAGTGTAATTATTCTCTCTCACACAGGCCAGGGAAAGGACTAGGTGGGATTTTAAACAGTGCTAATTCCTCCTTTCCAGTCTTCCCAGTTGGCTTTCCACCAGTTTCATGCCATTATTATAGAATTCTAGTTATGAAGCAGGTAGACATTCACATTCCTAAGAAAGTGCTATTTGTCAAAACATGACTTTTTCCATGTGTGAGCACTTTAGGTTTTATGAGCGAAGACATTTTCATTAAATTGTGCAAGTTTTTCCAACACGGACATTAAGGATAAGAGTGGCTGCTTCACTTGTCCATTATTAGCATGATGTGATTGGGCAATTTTCTATGATTTCTTACAGCAACAGAGTACAGTATATTACTTTGCTAGACACTTAAGGTTTGGGTTGGCCCATGTTAAAATTCAAAACAATCAAAATACCTAACATATGCTTCCTAAAAACTTTAATCCAAACTTCACACATCATAACCACTTGGGGTTTATAAAGTCTTAGAACAGATAGTGGTAGGTTAGATTTATGAGGAAAAGTGTATGCTATAGTTCAAAGTAAACACACCCAGAAAAGGAATACACTTTAAAATGTAGGTTTCCTTTTGAACTTGGAGTGGGAGCATTGATGAAAACCTTTCCACAAAAAAGACTACAGCAGACTTCAGGAAACTCAGAGCACAGAGCAAGGGGCCAGTTCATTTTGCTCCCAAGAAACTCATATTCTAAATTGTCATTATGAAAATTGAATTTCACCAGGCCAGAGGCATAATACACAGGGATTATTTTCCTAATGCTATTTGATCCTGCAAAAAGATGAAAGATTAGGAAACACCTTAGGTCCAGGGTGTATGCCTTTTCAAAGTACAGCACCCATAATGACTTTACAGTTCTGTGGAGAATTGAAAATTTCGTATGTTGTTCGTACTTTCTGTGGAAATAAGATACACATCTTTAGATCCTCCATGGAAGGCATGAGAGCCACATGTGTCTGGGCTATAGCATGGTAAAAAGTTACCATGTTGAGAAATCAATTAAATCTTTTTATCAAACATGTACTGCCGAAACTTAATTTTTACAATTACTGTGAGGTTTTTTTGTTGGCTTTCTTTTTTTTTTTTTGGTTTTGATTTTTTTAACACAAGGTTTTGCTAAGTGAAGCAGGCTAGCCTCAAACATACAGAGATCTGTCTACCTAAGCCTCTGGGTTGCTGGGAGTAAAGGCGTTCTACTCCCATGCCCAGGTAATTATCTTAGTCTGAAGCTATGTTTCATTTACACTCTAAAAAACAAACCCAAACAAAAACCTAGAAACAGGCTCAAAAGCATCCAGGAATTAAAATGCATCTTTATCAATGGAGTTGCTAATCTCCTGACAATTATGATATATATGACACGCATAGATACCAGATAATCAAACACTAGCTCACCATGCAGATACCACCAGGACACCACTATAAACACACAGAAATGAGCAGTAAGGAAACAGCATCCTTATTTCCCAGCTCATGCATCTTCACTGCCCTACGCTAAGATAACTATTCATCTGCAGGGAGCCTTAAAGTGAATGCCTGACTGGTCCAGGATGCAAGCTAGAACTAGGGTTCCCTAAACTACTTCTCATTTTAAGTTACTATCTTCATGTTCTGGGTATGTCTCTGGTCCCCAGCTTCTATCATTCTTTCCATCTCCACTCTCTCCCACCCCCACATTCTAAGTCATCAAGGAAAGGCTGTCCTAGCTGACTGACCAGCGTGCTGACAAGGAGGCTCTTTTCACTGAGCACCTTGGAAACTAGGACCATATGACTCAGTGAGAAGAACTGAATACAGTGGCTGCTTAGACCTTGTCCCACAAAACAGACTTGCCAGGTAGGAAGGAACGTCCCTAAATTTTCGACATTTCTCACTTTATATCACTGTAGGAGAGGAGAGCAAAAAGAACCCTTGATAAGTGACTTCTTCTAGGTCCTTCATCCAACACAGCAAACAAACAACTATGAAATACATTAGGACTATGTAGAAGCTTCAAAAAGACGGAGTTACAATATGTATCTCTCACAAAGCTATGCTCTTTATTTGCAAGACAGGTTCTCATATTTAGCCCTGCCAACCCAGAAACTTGCTTGGTAGATCAGTGTTTTGAACTCAGAAACCCAAGTGCTTCCACTTCTCGGGTACTGGGATTAAAGCTTGAACCATACATAACACCCAGCTAGATCTTATTTTAAATTTGCTTCTTCCCCTATCACATCTTCCTGCTGGCCTACACCCCAAGCTAGACTGCCACTAAGTTTAGGTGTCATCTGGACCAATCTTCCAGCTTTTCTTGTCTCCTGTGACTTTGAAACTTTGAATCTCGACTGTTCTGTGGCACATCTATCAACTTGATTTATCTCTTGCTTTCCCATGAGCAGAACCAAGTTAGGCATTTCTCACAGAATAACTGGTGGAATGATGCTCTGGGGCATCATAACAGGACACGGGATCCTTTGGTTCCACAGCTCTGAACAGTAACTGAAGCTTTGTCTGTCAGAATTCCCACTCACTGTAGCATCACCCTTTTCTCCCTGAGGAAAGATCCCCAGAGACCCATTCATCTAACTTTCCACACTAATGTTACTACTCACTAACGGCACTCAATGATTATTGCTATGTTGGTGGCTTTCTAGTTCCCTGTTTTACAAGTTGTATTTGTACTAATATGGAACCCTAAATACTCACCTTATGAATCAAAATTCAGTATTATTATTTGTGGCTTAAATTAAATGAACTATATTCACTGGGAATTATACCTTTAAGCTAGTATTTTTGATCTACCTCTGTAGGGTTATTGGGGTCCTGCGTCTGCTCCACCACAGGCATGTCCACTGGGGAGTAGGACACTGGAAGTTGACCACATGTGTCAGGCTGTAGGGAAGCCACAGGACACTTCACCGGGATGGGGAAGCACAGTCTGAGGTCCCTGGTACAGAAGGGGTTCCCAAGTCTGCAAGCAGGCCAGGGCCATCGGTTCTCAGGCTCTTGGGCATCCAGGCACCACTGGGAGCTGCTGAATTGCTGAGAACAAGGTGGAGGCTGGGGCTGGATGTAGCCTGGGGCCTAGGGGTAAAAGAGGGGGCTCCAGGTGGTCCCGCAGGGGAGTCTTTGGCGGGCTTGAGCTTGAGCTTGGTTTGGCAGTCCTGGCTGGGAGTGCAGGGGGGCCTTCTACTGCAGATTAGATGGTGGCTCTGTAGGCAAAGGCCTTCTCCATAGCTACCCATAGCGAATCCCAATGAGAAGACAATTTTAAGACATTTATTGTCATGGAGGAAAGTGGATGAGTAAAATCATACCCTATTTCTTATGGTGGGCCTGAGATTAAATACCTTTTGCAAGGAGGAGTGTCTGGGAAGGAAAGTTCATTGGCTAGGCCTCCAGGCCTTTAGGTACCTCATTATAACATAGATCTAGTGCTAGTATATGTGTGTTTGCTAGTGTGTGTTTGCTTGTGTGTGTGTGTGTGTGTGTTGTGTGTGTGTGGTGCATGCGTGTGCATACACATGTTGATGTGTGCATTTGCATGGGAAGGTCAGATGTCCTTCTACCTTGGTTTTTGGGACAGTGCCTCTTTCTGGGAATTGTAGCTCTCCAAACAGGCTAGTTTGGCTGGCTACTAAGCCCCAGGAATACTCTGGCCTCTACTTCCCCAGCACTGGGATTACAAATTACCACCACATCAACTTTTTAATGCAAGTGCTGGGCAATCAAATCTGGGTCCTCAGGTTCTCATAGAGAGCATTTTAAAGACAGATCTGTCTCCACAGCATCTGATACATGTCTTCTAGACAGTTGGATTTTGAAAGGTTGAGTGTCAATCTTCTTTTCATGCCAACTTTAGTGAACCTGACTTGGTTTTCAAGGCTATATGGTAACTTCGTTGTTTTGACAGTGTCCATATAGCCAAGTCTAACTCAGACAAGGGCCACTCTCCTGTTATCTATTCATTAGGACTTTGGACATTCATTATTGAACTATTTACTAGTTACCTACCATACGTTTAGTACGACAAGAAAAAGAACTCATTTAGAATTTTTTTTACAGCAGATCACCCGGGCTCTGAGTTCTCTAAGTACTAGGAGATTAGAGTCAACCAACAATATAATGTAGTGCCAGGCAAATGAAGTGCTGGAGAACACAAACACTTCCTTGTTAGCTTATAAATGCCACTGTTCTTGCATTATAAAAGCCCTCTGTATGTCCTATCAGTTCTTACATTTTGATTTAGGATGCTGCTGTTCATCTGTCCTCTGTCTGGTCTCCTAAACTTCCCCCAGAGCCTCGTCCTCTCTTCTGCTCTGATTTTCCTAATCATTTACAGTTTGCGCTTGCTTGTGTCTTATTAGCCTTACTAACACTGACTTATTTAAGCAGAGAAATGGCACTGAGAATTAATACCATGGTCTCAAACACTCTACCATGTGAAAACTCACAAGCTAGTATCAGACTGTCTGCCCTTGAACCAACCTTCTTTATTCCTGAGCCCACCTTTGCCAAGCAAGTGGGGAAGTCATTTCTTCTTACCCTCCATCGCCAGACCCACAGGCCTAGGTCCCAGTTACCTTTGCTTGGAAAGTAGCTTCTTTCCTCTCTCATCTGCTCTCTATCCACCCCACTGCTGCATGCGGGCATCTTCACACTCATAGGCCTAGGTCCAGACCATCGATCAGCTCATCCCCAGCTGTACTCAGCCTAACTTAGCTTCTGCAGCTCCTCAGTCTGAGGAAAGCCATATTATCACAACAGGTGCAGGACCACATGCCGGATAAAAGAGCAGAAACCACGTGAACGGACAACCTCGCATGTCTCCCTTGAAACTCACCAATCCTACAGAAGTGCTGTGTGAGTAGAAGTACTTAGATGAACACCTGGACACAGAATTTAGAACAACAATGATAAACTCTATCCTCTATTCCAGGGAGTTAAAAAAAACAAAGAAACCCTTCAGTGAACGCCAAGATGATAACAATAAACACTTGAGTGACTTCCAAGAAAATACAAATACATAGATGAATAAAATGATGAAGAAATTACTAGGATCGTGTTACTAGAGCCTAGAAAGAGGCATGCCAAAACGCACCAGGAAAACGCACGCCCCACGAATACATGCACGCCTGGTCCTTTTTTTCATCACCTTTCTTTTTTTTGTTTTTTTCTGGTCATATACCTAAAAGGTTAGGTGTGGTTCACTTTTGAGACTTAGAGGACTAACTCAATCCATCGCCATGAGTCTTCCCTACCTGCCCTGCCACACTAATAACACATCAACCCACCATGACTGCTCCCCAGTAAGGGACCTGGTTGTCTGTGACAGCACAGGCAGGTTTACCCACAAGCATCTGCCAGTGAATTTATAACAGTATATCTGTCACATGTTTTTAAAAGCTACCTGTGGTGACAGGACTCACGGCAGGGTTATCTGTGCTCCTCCCCTTCCTTCTGTCCTGAGGAAGCAGTCTCTGCAGCAGCGTCCCTTCATTCTGATTTTAGTCATTAGAGAACACACTGAAGGGCTTTCTCAGGCTAGAATGAAGCACACCCATGGACCCACCACTTAAGAGAAGGTAAGTTAAGGTGGACTTCTGCACTGTTGGACACCATGTCCACAATGGAAATTATAATTTGTTCCCTAAATTTTCAAATGTTAGAAGAAATTATTTTTTAAAATTAAAAATATTTCTCAACTGAAAGATATGAAATCATTATAACCTTTAAAATAATAAATGTTATTAAAATTACTTCTTTAACTAGAGACCTAGCCTTCTTATTTAGTTAGATTTGTGACAAAGTCTTACTAGGTAGACGTTAGCTGGCCAGAAACTAAGTGGACCAGGCTGGCCTTGAACTCATAGAAACCCACCCACCTCTGCCTCCTAAGCACGGAAACTAAAGGCATAAGCCGCCTCATCCCACTGACCAAGCCATTTCTAAAACTTCACGTTCTGAAATTCAGACTTCCAGTAAAGTTATGTCCTTCACCTAATGTCTCCGAACCCAGGGTATAGTCGGAACAAGCACACTGATAGTGGTGTGGCAACAGACATTCTATGAATCTCACTGGTTTCTCTAATAACTCTTTTCCTGTTCCAAGATCCAATGCTGCCTTCAGTAACCATGTGACTAGGTCACTCTGATCAAGTGTGTAACTTCTGTCTCCTCTCTCTTCAAGAGTGCTTGTCTGTGCAAGTTTTCAACTGATCTACCTCTTTCAAAATTGTGTTTATATTTTTCATTTGTTTTAGAAAACTGTCTTAGTTAGGGTTTTACCGCTGCAAACAGACACCATGCCCAAGGCAACTCTTATAAAGGACAACATTTAACATTTAACCAGATGGCTTACAGGTTCAGAGGTTCAATCCATCATCATCAAGGTGGGGGCATGGCAGTGTCCAGGCAGGCATGGTACAGGAGGAACTGAGGCTGCTAGGAAAATACTGACTTCCAGGCAGCTACTCTAACAAGGGTACAGTTCCTAATAGTGCCACTCCCTGGACCAAGCATATATAAACCATCACATTCTACTCTCTGGCCCCCATAGGCTTGTTCATGAGTCTAGGGGGCCATACCTAGCCATAGCATAATTTAAAAAATACATTTAGTCCAACTTCTAAAGCCCCATGGTCTATAGCAGTAGCAACAATGTTAAAAGTCCAAAGTTCAAAGTCTCTTCTGAGATTCATCCAATCACGTAACTATAATCCTCAAAGCAAGACAGGAAACCAGCCGGACAAACTTCAAACTCTGCATTTTCAACTTATTTTTCATCTTTGTTGACTACAACAAACTTCTTTCTCCTAGGCTGGTTCCACTCCCTATTAGCAGCTTTCCTAAGCAGATATCCCATGGCTCTGGCATCTGAAACATCTTGGGGTCTCCAGGGCAACTTCAACTTCACAGCTTCTTGTTCCAGTAGTCTAGGATCCACTCACGGTCTTCTGGGCTCCTCCAAAGGGCTTGGGTCACATCTCCACCTTTGCCCTCTGCAGCACTCTAGGCTCTGGTTGACTCCACTCCACTGCTGCTGCTCTTGGTGATCACCCAACTATAGCCTCATGGGGTGTTCCCTATGATCAGCTGACTGAGGAAGACAAGACTAGGACCTAGTTTACTGGCACGTTATGCAGGCACCACCCAGAAGTGGGCAGATGTATTACAACCTCTTTCCAGGACAACCCTGAAAGATACAGGTGAAAGAAAACCTTCACAGTGGGCAGAACTTTGGGCACTACACATAACATTACAGTTTGTTTGAACAAATAAATGGCCAGATTTATAATTATTCACTGATTCATGGGCTGTAGCCAATGGATTGGCTGGATGGTCAGGGCCTTGGAAAGATCATGATTGGAAAATTGGTAAGAAAGACATCTGGGAAAGAAGTTTGTGGACAGATCTCTCCAAATGGGCAAAGGCCATGAAGATATTTGTGTCTCATATAAATGCTCGCCAAAAAGTTTCTTCAGCTGAGGAGGGGTTCAATAATCAAGTGGATAAGATGACCTATTCTATGGACAGCCAACCTCTTTCCCCAGCCATCCCTGTCAATGCTCAATAGGTACATGAACAAAGTGGCCCTGGTGGCCAAGATGGAGGTTATGCTTGGGCTCCACATCGTGGACTTCCACTCACCAAGGCTGACCTGGCTACAGCTGCTGAACTAACACTGAGCCTCAGATATGGTACCATTCTTGGTGGCAGGTTGTCTACATTGGACCATTTTCTCCATGGAGAGGACGTTTTGTTCTTACTAGAATAAATACTTACCCTGTTTATGGATTTGCCTTTCCTGCACATAATGCTTCTGCCAAAACTACCATCCCTGGACTTACAGAATGCCTTATCCATCATCATGATATTCCACACAGTATTGCTTCTGACCGAGAAACTCATTTCACAGCCAGAGAAGTGTGACAGCGGGCCCACAATCATGGAATCCGCTGGTCTTACCATGTTCCCCACCACCCTGAAGCAGCTGGTCTGATAGAAATATGGAATGGCCTTTTGAAGACACAGTTAGAACACCAATTAGGTGGCAGCAGCATGGAGGGTTGGGGCAGAGTTCTTCAGAAGACAGTATGTGCTTTGAATCAGCATCTGACATATGGTACAGTTTCTCCCATAGCCAGGATCCATGGGTCCAGGAATCCAGGGGTGGAACAGGGGATAGTTCCACTCACTATTACTCCTAATGACCCTCTAGGTAAGTTTTTGTTTCCTGTCCCCACAACCCTAGGTTCTGGTGGCCTAGAAGTTTTGGATCCAGAGGGGCAAGTGTTCCTGTTTTGTTTGCAGATTGACATACTTTTTAGTGAGCATAAAAACTGCATTCAAGGAACAAGCAGTCTTATGACCTTTAAATTCCTCCTTTAGAGGACCAATAAATGCAAGCCATTTGTTTTGAAAAACATTTAGAAGCACAGCCAGCCTGTGGGCATCAGGATGACTAGCTCCCCCATGTAACAGCCCTCCTTTCCACACACCATCTACACAAAGGACAACTTAAACTGAGCTCCTGAACCCTATTGCCAGATCACTCAATGACCACAGGTGCGAGCGAGCAGAGCCAGGTTTTCTTTGTTTGTTTGTTTGTAATACAGCTGGACGTAATCTTCAGCCACTAAAAATCAGCAAGCATATGTTAGAAACATCCAGAAGCAAATTAGCATAACAGGGAAACATCAGAATGTCTCAAAAAAAAAAAAAAATCTTTTAAATATAATCCACAAAAAGATGACTAAGACCCCCTAAACCAAAATCTTTCCATTTCATGTTCCTTCAAATTATTGTGACGCACATAAAATATAGCACTTGGTTGTATAAAACCAAAACCACCTTGTTTTCCATCCTCAAACAGAATGTGCAAACTGATTGGATCCTACTTATACTCAATTTTGCAATAAGCTTATGTAAACATTTTATGCCTATTAATATAAGAAAAAACACACAATAAAGTAATGCAATACCACAAGGGACTATATCCACTGTTCAGTGAACAGAGGGTGACCGTGCCCAGAACAAAGAGCAGAAAATGACACCTCACTTGGTGGCCCTTTTCCAAGATACCTTTTAATTTCTTGTAGGGAGAACTTCAGTCACCAAGACCTCTTACTCAGTCCAATTTAGAGAATAAGACTGGATCCTGGCTTTAATCCAAGCCTGGTCTTCTAAATATCAGAGACTAGGAAAATAGGTTTGAAGAAGTTTTTCTTTGCTCCCTTCTATGTAAAAGGAGAATTTAGAGATACCCAAATGCCTGCCATCCCCTCCCCGCTGGGGATGATGGTGGAAGAGACACAAGCACCTGCCTGCTGCTACTATGATGAGCAGTATGTGGTAGAGAAGATGGGAGAGCGAGCTAAGCCAAGCAGTGCGCTGAAGAGAGATATGGAACTGGGGAAGTTACAGTTGTGAGGAACAGTTGGATGTGAGGAGGGGTCATGGTGACGTCTGGGCCTGTGCTGATGGCTGTGGCCTGTGGTGCCACCGAAGGCCATTCAGATGTCAGTGGTCTCGGTTGCAGCCTGGTGATGTCTGAGCACTCTGTTGAGCTGGTCACATCCCTTGCCTGCATTGGGAGAGCACCTCACCTGGGCAGCATGGGAGAGGTGGCTCTGGTGCACTGGTCCAGGATAGCTAACTAGGCCTGATGGGTTGAGTGTGAGAGAGCTGTCCCTGCCCCTCCCTGCACAGCACAGTAGAGCTGGCCCTGGTGGCAGGTATAAACTGGCACCTCCATCCCCCACTCCTAACACCTATAGCAGGTGGGTGAACTGGCTCTGCCCTGGCTTAGGTGCTGGAGAGTTGCTCAGTCCCTCATCACCTGCAGCAGAAGGGAGAGCTTGCCCAACCCCTTGCCTAGGCAGAGCTGGAGAGCTGGTCCTGGTGGCATGGGCTTAAGAAAGCTGGTGGGCTGACCAAGTCAGCTACCACTGAGGCTTAGATCCAGGGCTTTGAGTTGGCCCACTCCAACTACCTCATTTGTGAACTGCAGGAGCACGTGAAGGGGCCAGTCCTTCAGATCTAAAGTTGCAGGATCTCCATGACATGAGGTAACAACAGGATTATCAGATAGGAGTCTCAGTGAGGATCTGGTATTGAATTGTAGCAGAAGCCAGAGGCCTTGAACCAGACCAATAACTCACTGCAAGTGAGGCTGCTTGGGCAAAGGGTGTACTGTGGGGCACACTGTAGCATCCTTGGTGAGGTGTTTGTGTATGTTTGTGTGGGGTGCTGTTTTGTTTTCTTTTGAGAGGAAGGCTGCAAAGGGACAGGTGGATATGGAGGAAGGGAAGATGAGGAGGACTGGGATACATGATGTGAAATACACAAAGAACCAAACAAAATGGAAAGATAAAAGGAGAAACTCTCATGAAAGAAGAAACATCTCTCTACCTTGGCTGCTCATACTCTGCCCTAGTCTAGGAAAGTCACAGTTTTGTGACGTGTTATAAAACTCTTGGTTCTTGGAAAATGAAAATGCGGAAAGATTAAAAAGTGATGGTAGCTCACTCCCCTCCTCCAGCCGGCTGCCATGCCTTACACTGTAGGAGTGTACTGGGAAAGTGAGATTTGATTGGCTCCTACGGACATGTTGTAAGAAAGCAGATTGGCACACATGACCACACATGAAGAATAAATGACAGCCTTCTTAGAGAGGAAGGATGGTAAACGACACTTGTAAAGTTTCTTCGATGGACACAGTAGCTAATTTCTATGAGGAAAGTTCTGCTGGGTCTGGGTCTGTGTTTTGGGAAGCCAAGGTCTCACTGTGTAGCCCCCACTGGCTGTGAGCTCCAGGTCCTCCTGCCTTATCTTCCAAGTGCTGGGTTTACAGGCATGTGCTGCCACGTCTGCTTAGGTGACTTCTGTAGCCAGTCATATGGATGAAGACTGCATATAAACCTCATGCGAAAGTCTACCTCTTCAGGCTTAACCCAACGAGGCAGTTAAGACGAGCTAGCTCACCGGGTTTAACCCCAGGATCCACTGACATTTACTGACACATAGTACTCATAGCCCATGAGATCATTTTAATGCTCCCAATAACCTACAAGTTAGGAATGTGAACCCAGGGCTGTAGAGACACTCAAGTTTTTATTTGTGGCTGCTATTCTATCAGGCTGGTATCTTGCTATCTAGTAAATATTAAGTGCAATGTATTTGGGCCAGAAGGTTTATGGGACGAATGGACAAAGAGGTTCTTGATTTTAAAAGTATGTTTTCAGCTCAAAGATTTAATGACTGATGGCTTCAGCATTTAAGTGGCATAGTGCAGTTGAAGAGGGAGAGGAGATTTAAAAGAGGCCCATAAGTAGCAGGCACGTAGAGTCTGTCAATCTGCTTTACTCACTGCTTTACAGAAACTGTTCCTAGTTAGGGCACTGCTCCTTCATTCTGCAAGTAGCAACAGCACTGTGCATGAATGCTGTCCTGCTCCAGCTCGCGCAGTCTCACCGTGCTACACTAACATAGCTGGTCTAGGGGCCCAGCCAGGGTATGAAAGAGTATCTCATATATTTCCATTCATCAAGTCCTGCCAGGCTTGCTGTGCCAGTAATCGCTCTAGCACATAGCCCGCTCACATCTGTGGACAGGAGGACAATTGGCTGTGGCACAGGCAGAACTCAATACTTTCACAAAAGCACTGCATGGAGCAGGGTTGACTTGGCATTTAGTTTTGTAGCATTCTAGTTTCCCATAGTTTCAGGGCTGGGACACCTACCGCACACCCATTTCACAGACCACTAGACTAACAGATGTCATCATTAGGATGCAGGAAGGCTGCTAGGAAAATGTCTCTGGTACTTAATTACTAGGGCTGGAACCTTTCTTCCACAGTAACCTTTTGTGCAATGAATTTCGAGTCACCTGATAGCAATTTTGTTGTCTTAAAGGCCCCCTTTCTTCTCTCCAAACATACTGATCTGATGTGATCATGTGTGAAGTCTGTATCAGTTGTTTTTAATCCAGATGCAACCAAATTTAGAGAAATTGAAACAGAAAGCAACTGCTTCACCACACCCTGGCATCAAATAGGACAGGCAAGTGTCACTATTATGGACTATGATAAAATATATCACTTGAGGCCAAAATCATTCTGGCAAAGAAATTAGATTAACTTCAGAATCTGGTAACTAAATTTGATTGCAAGAACTAAGCTAATATTGGTAGAGATAAGGTTTGAAGGTAGATTTACACGGGGCATTATAATGATGGTAAGAGTTTCTTACATAAAAGAAACAGTCTTATGAGGATTTCCCAAGAGAATCCTATTTATACAATTAACAATACTTTTGCTAAAACAAAAAGGCTTTCCATTATTATATATGGGTACACGTGGGCTGTGTAAAATACAAGAGCTGTGCAGCACACGGTAAACAGAAAGCAATGATGTTAAACAGGCCACATCCTTGAACTCATCGTTAATAAACGTCTCTCCCACATTCAGCTACCCCGGCTGCTGGAAGCCTGTTTTCTTCAAGCACTTCAAACACCGAAATCCAGGAACATTTATTATTTTAATCCATTACAGGCAGTGCTTGATTTAACTTTATTGGTTGTGGTGGTGGTAGTGGTTATAAGTGGGGGTGCAGCAATGTTCTTTTACACATCGTTTCAAAGGGGCTTAATTATATTTTATAGTTTAGACCAGGAATTTTGTTTGTTTTTTGTCTAACAAGGTTCAAATAGAGTTCAGGTCAGTGATGAATCAGAAGAAAAAGTCAGAGATGGTTATCTTCCTGCTGTGAGCTCATCCCCCTCTAGAAGGCTGGGCAGGTACATCATGTTCACCACTGCACAGGACACTGCTCTGATAGCTCCATTCTGAGGCTCATTAGAAAGCTGTCATTTTGCATGAATCCTTGAATACACTGGAGATTCAATATAGCAGTTATTTTCTACTTATCTGAACTTACTATAGTCTGAGTTTTAAAAGATCCCTGTTGGGCAGATTTGGAGACTACACTAGCACTAAGACACAAAATGTACTTGACAAATGATAAGCCTTTTATAGACATAGCTTTTTATCAAAGAACAAATGTATATCACAGAATCAAAGATGTGGACCTCATTGTTTCAACAAAATAAATGACTTCTGTATAAGCATGTCTAAATAGCAAAAAAATCAACTAGTTTTTAAATATACTAAATGTTCATATTCATCCCCCCACCCCTTGTGTGTGTGCATGCATGTGTGTGTGTGTGTGTGTGTGTGTGTGTGTGTGTGTGTGTGTAGACCGTTTTCTGGGCGGGTGAGATGAGGCAGTGTAATGGCACTGGCTGTGCATGCTGATGACTTGATTCTGATCCCCAGAATCTCTGTACAGATAGAACATTAGAAGTAAGTCCACATAATTGTCTTCCGGCCTACACAAGTGCTTGGCATATGTGTAAACCTCCCCCCCCACACATATCATACACACCAACATAAAATTTACGTTTCTTGAGGATTGATATTGTCTACTCACACATTATAATGATCTCAGTAAAGAAATTTAAATGTTGGGTCTCATATAGTTAGGTTTTATTTTTCATCATATTAGAGAAATAATACGAAGTATTATGGGGAAAATTATACTAGTTTTTACTAGTTTTTATTTCATTTTAAAATTTAGAACCTCCCACTTTCGGAGGAATGCTTCAATAGTTTCCCAGAATGTGCAGAGAACCAGCCTCATATATAAAAATAAGTAGTCATGAGTAATTTCAGGGTGAAGAGAGGCAATACTAGCTATCAGTAGCGACTTTGAACCTCATTATTGAGTAACAGGAGGGAATCTGCCTGGGATTAATAGTGGTGCCCAGTCCAGGGACGAGGAGCTATTGTGTTTCATGGACTCTAGGCCATCTGTTCTGCCTGCCTACATTTTACTTCTGCAAAATCATAAACGTACCTCTACCTCAGGGACTATAGAAAGGCATTAGAATTCTTCTGCTTTTCATTATCACTAGATTCAGTAACTCATTTCATTGTCAAGATAATCCCCTTTTATTCTTTTTTGTGCTTGCCAGGTACTCCAAAATGACAAATAAAACCCCAGATGTTACAGACCAGTGAGCATTCCACTTTTCCTTGAGTGTTGGGTTTAAGCTACTTGGGACAGAGTGTCAAAAATGTCAGGGCCTTGATGCCCATATCCAGTATTCATTAAGGATTATTGGTGGTTTGTATAACTGTCAACTAGCTTATATTTATGCTTCCATCCTCAGTGGACCCTTAAAAGCTAAATTTGTCCTGTCTTTAACTGTCAAGAAATTAATTTCGTGCTAACATGCATCTCTGAAGCATCCAAAGAAGGCAGACTTCCCTCAGGGATCTCGGCACAGCAGGAAGTGCAGGAGCACCACTTTGCACCAATGACCTGGTTTCACTTGCAGAGCATGAAAGGAGAGCTAGCTTCTGTTATATTAAATGTTTTGCTGGTCCTGAATGTGGTGAACATGAGGGAGGCATTCTAATTTCATGGAGAAAAATGGCTATACTGCCTTTCTCTTATTTTGTTTATATACAAAATTAAGTACAGCTCACTGCCTGGGAGAAAAGTCCTGAGTCTCCGTGGCCAGAGTCTTGTCAATGGCTTCCCAATTCTAAGAGCCAACCAGCTGGTTCAGGTTCTTCCCCTGCGGTATCAGGGTACTTCAAGGTACACCCTCTTTTCTTTGTCGTTTCCTCTTGCTGAGAAAGAGCAAGGCAACCTCAGGACAATGATTTCACAGCTCTCAACTGTGTGCTCTCGTCTGCGGAAATCTAAGGCGTGCCATCCTAATAGAGCCATAAATTACTCTGACAGGGCAGCTCAGTCCCCACCCTCCTGTGGAAAGAGACTGTCAGTTCAGAATTTATAACTACATACTTTGAGTGTCTTCAACATGACATGCTTCAAACAGCAAAGGGAACCGCACAGTGTGCCTGTGTTGGGGGAAGTGGCAACTTTTAAAGAACATACTACACTAGGAGTTAGATTTAACAGGTGCCAGCAAAATACTGTCGACTTTAAAATATTTCAGAACACAAGATACAATTTCTAACTTCGATTGCTGTTACCGGCAGAGCACTCGTAAGATCTCCTGTGAGATTACAGGCATCACCTCTACAATCAGACTGCAAGGGCAATTTCATCAAGCCACGTGGGAGAACGTGAGCATCTAGCAGAGGAGTTAGTTCTATGAGTCATGGCTGCACAAGCGTCTGCAGAGTGGAGTAACAGAGACTCAAGTCCCTTGAAACACTCAGAGTTTAGGAGTGTTTTATTTTATCCTGCAAAATGAAGTTGGGAATTCTTTTAACGAGCTCAGTTAATTTCTACTATATCATTTTTTTAAATGAATAAAGTGAATATGAAAGCGCTCTAGGTTGCACAAATGTATCAGGGATTGGGGGAAACATTAGCTATTATTATTCTCCTTCCCCACATACTTTCCATAGGTTTCTAACAGCTTAGATGATAAAAAAAAAAGTCATTAGGCAAATTCATTTTTTTGATCCGTTTGACAAGTAAGGGAACATGCCTACAGCACATTCCCAATTGTGTTTCTCTAGGAATTACTTAGCACATAGGATTCCTCTAGAATTACAAATCTATTTCAGCTCCTAAATTAAAATTCATCTGGAAAGGACTGCTTTTCCCTGTTTATATAACATTGTCACATAAAGAGTGTTAAAAAAATATTTCTCTAAAAATAGCCTACGTAAGTTAGGGATTAGCAGAGCTCTGTTGCTAGGCTGTTCCTTTGTAGTTTTTTCCATGATGTTCTTGCACAGTGTTTTTGACTGTGTTTATTAAAGTCAGCACATCAAAAAGGATCAAAGAGAAAGTGAGGGAGAACCGAAGAAACCCCAAGTGTGTTGTCTCATTGGGGAGCTATGCAGATTTGGATAAACAAGTGCGAATTGTTGAGGGTTTAATGAAAAAATTTTGACAATTATTTTATCTTGCGTCCTTCTATAGGACGCCATGTGCACAGCAGATGCTATGCTGTGTGTAGAACCATTCCTCTCTGTTTAATAGCCCGTCTGAGATGACTACTTTGTCACTGTGCTCAATTTGGTCCAGCAAATAATTTGAGAAGTGCAGCTGCTGCAGATGCTCACAATAGTGACAGAAACTGTAAAATCAAAGACTAGGGGAAGTATTTCTGCATTAGAGTCAACCTATAAAAACCTGACAGTCATTCCTTTGAGCTCAAAGATATACCATAAAAATTGGGTTGAATACAGAACACCACTGCTTGAAAACTACAAAAAGAAATATGGCTGCTAGGAAGGAGGTGTGTGTGTGTGTGTGTGTGTGTGTGTGTGTGTGTGTGTGTGAGAGAGAGAGAGAGAGAGAGAGAGAGAGAGAGAGAGAGAGAGAATTTTATTTTTGTCACTTATCAAGACTACTAAACTGTAAACTGTCAGGTATGGTGGCACACCTTTAATCCTAGCACCAAGGAGGCAGAGGCAGGCAGATGTCTAAATCTGGGGCAAGCCTGGTCAATAGTGAGTTCCAGGACAGTCAGAGCTACATGGTGAGATCCTATCTCAAAATAAGCAAAACTCAAACCAAACAAACCCAAAGTATGCATGTTTGTATGTATTTCAAATTAACTGAAAAACATGCAATTTGAAGACATTCAACTATACAATGAACTCAATATTAAATGATAAATTATTGTTTTCTTTTAAATACAGTTACAACTTTTTTTTAAAGTATGTCCTGATCCTGGTGTGAAGTCCAAGTTTAGAGCTAGCCTGGAATCCAGAAAAAGATCCTATCTCCCCCAACTAAAAACAAAACCAAGAAGAGCTATGCAGTAATCTCTCAATTACGGCTTCGCTAGATGCCAGCCTTTAGCCACAACTAGACTCTGCTCTAACCTTATCTCACTTACACACAATACATTTTGTTATAGTTTCATTGTATCTTTTTAAATTAAATGACTAACTTCAATTTTGATTTAATGTGACTCTAAAAAACTATTTTAAAATGTTTGCTGGATACTGCCCAACAGAGTTATATCAAGTATATTTTGGTCAAGAGGAATGTTTCTATTTTGGTGCTTAACAAGATAAAAGACCATAACTATAAAAGAAGAGGGTTATGTAGTTTTTCTAATATAAAAGGGAAAATTACAAAAAATAGACCATTTGTCTAGCTAAATAAAGTGTTCAGTTGTATCATAACAAAAACAATTATGAAGGGTAAATATCTTCAAAAATGAATTTAGAGGGAATGCCAATGTGATTGGAGCAGGCTTGCATGCAGTGGACTATAGCATGTTCTTCTATTTGGGGCATAACTTTTCCCTGCTATCATGAAGGGACAGCATTTAGGAAGGTGTGAGGGTGGGTATGGAGGACCTGGTGCTGTATTATCTAGTGTTTGAGAATCTTTCATGTCCCTCAGACCCTTCATTTTTTATTCCTAGCTTTAAAAACAACAAAGGAAGAAAAAAAAGTTTTTAGTTGGCTTGATTACATATTTCAGTCAGTGAGGAAGAAAGACACCATCTATGTTTTGGCCTAATGTTATTACTGCACAACTATAAAAGTTAAAATAAAACAAAAAAAAATCTCCTTAACTACTGTGCTCAAACTGGCTCTCTAGAACTAAATTACAATTAGTCTCTGGCTGCCACTTCGTTACTTTCTGGTATACAGCCTAAGGACTGACATATCTAGCCCAAAAGCATTCCACAACCCTCCTCTACACAGGGCCAAACAAAAGGACATGGCTCTCATGGGACTGTGGGAAAACACGTGGTTTCCTCTTGAGACTTCTGCTTCAGAGTGACACTTCTGCATTTGCCTCTCAGCTTTCCCAGTCGCAATCTCTGTGACTGAAACCGTCATTTCCTGCCTGTATTGACTTTTCTCCTCACACACCTTGTGCCCACCCTTTCTGATTCAGTGTGGAAAAGCACATAACTTAGTCATAGTAGCAGTGGAGAAAAATGGAGATGTCACTGCCAGTTAGCTCCATGCTCCTCTCCGGTTTTCAGCAGCTAGGCCCTTTGGGTGGGCTGTGCACAGAAGCACAGCCTTTCCCGGCCAGGTGTTCTTGCCTGACAACACATCTCAGTGATATTCTCCCAGACTTCAGCTTCGGCTTGGAACTTTGTAGAGCATATCTGTCACCATGGCAGTCTTTCTTTTGAAAATCAGTTCCCAGTGATGCACTGTATTAGAATCACCTGCAAGGTTTACCAAGTACAGATGATTGGACTCTGTACTGAGAGTCTGATTCATAAGCTGGTGGGGGTCTAGTACGTGCATTCCCAGTATGGTCTCAGGTGATCTGATGTGTTTGTTCCACAGATAGCACTGTGAAAAACACTGTTCTAATGCTTCAAAAGTTCAGTTCCTTGTGCTGCCGCAGCCATTTCAGCTACAAGGAACTTAGTTCCACAACAGCTGCAGGAATGTGCCTGGAGATGCCATGGACAGAAGCAGTTTACAGCTAGGAAATACCTGGTTCACAGATTTGTTTACACAGACAAACAACCTTAAACAAATGAAAATAGCCCCAAACCCAACCCAACCCAACCCAACCCAACCCAACCCAACCCAACCCAACCCAACCCAACCCAGCCAAGCCAAGCCAAGCCAAGCCAAGCCAAGCCAAGCCAAGCCAAGCCAAACCAAATCCAAATTTCTGGAGTAAATTCACAAGCTAGAACTGTTCCCATCTCTAATGACTCTAAATCATTAAAACACTGCATTTCTCACATGCTAACAAACGGTGTTTTCCCCTCCTCCCTCCATTCCACCCCCAACACCCTTTTCATCACTTACCAAATACTTTTTGTGCTGCTTTGACACTAAGGCTTCCATTGAGGTTTGACAGTGATGCTAACACACATGGTTTATGAGGATGTGGGACAGTTTCCATGGAGACCACAATTTGGGTAGTATGGACAGAAACTTTTTGAAAGCAGGAGATGGCTCTCCACATGTTTTCTTGAAATGATGTCTTCTGTGCTTCATCACAGTGTACTTTGGGCTTTGACAACTTTCCATGGTAGCATTTGGAGACGGGAGGCTCATCCCTATTCAGCATAGAATCTGATGAGGCGGAGGTCTCTGTGCTATGTGCAGAGCTGGCCTTTTTTATTTTCTTTAAAAAATGATTAATCTGATCGAATTTGGTAAAACTTAAGTTTGCTTTCAAAGGTTTTGATACATCCAAGCTGATGTCGGCTACAAGAAAAAGGAAACATGTGTGACTGGAGCTCCCCAGTTAATCACTAATCAAAGTGCCAGAGCACTGTGTCCTTTTACTTGTCCCTCTTCTCACAGCTGACTGAAGAATATTCCCAATGAGCTGCCTACCCACCAGTTCTGCTGGCCACTCATGCAAGGCCCACGCCCCGAAAGGTCGTTTTTACTGTGCTCGGGCTCTGCAGCAAGCTGGAGGAGGTTTTCCAGGGTGGCACCTATCTAAAACTGCCATCTGGTCTCCCAAGGACACAGAGCAGCTCATAGGATCAGAGCAGTGTAAGACAAAATGCCCATCCCAAACATCACGGGTCTCCTCTCCACGTTGCCTCCCTGACCCTTTCTTGCCAAGTTTATGCAAAAGTGCTCATTTCTCCTTTATGAGCTGCTATAACCGGAGAGATTCTGTGAGTTGCTGAACAGTCTGCACTGATAAACATTGAAGTATATTACTAAACTAAATGTAATGGAAATTTCTTAACATCTATATCCCCATTCACATGTATCACATGTCAGATGCTGTCAAGCTGGCCTTATCATTTCTGTTTCCATCTGGTGTCACCTGTATGAGCTAGTAAGGACCTGACCCAGTGTCCTGAGGGCACAACCATGCACATCATCTTCTCCAGGAGTGCCAGCGCATCAGTCCTGGAATTATTTTTTAAACACCGTATTGATACATTCACATTCTAAGTTCAAAATATTACTATCGCCACCGACAGACAGACACACACAGTCACTCTCAGTGTCATGGAGACACAGGACAGTGACACTTAGGGCTCTCAGCAGTCACTCATTACTTATCCTCCAGCCCTGGCCTCAGAAAACATCAAGGTCTGTCTTTGTGTACTTGCTCATTAGGGACACTGCACACAAATAGAACCATGAAACGTTTGATGCTTTGTACTTTGATTCCTTTGTATATCAACATCCTCTTGAGGTGCATCCATGCTAATTTTGATTGTCCTTGATTGGATTTCCCTAATGATTGACTTGTTGAATGCTTTCTCATGTATTTCTTGTCTATTTGTATAAATGCTTAGAAAATGAGTATTTACACTCTGTTCAGTGTGTGAGTATGAGAGGGGAGAGAGAGAGAGGCAGACACACACACACACACACACACACACAGAGAGAGAGAGACAGAGAGAGAGACAGAGACAGAGACAGAGACATATGTGACTGTAGATGGGCAGGCATGCTATGGTTTATGTATGAGATGAGAGAACAGCTCAGTGTCTGCACACGTTCTCCACCACATACCCCAGGCTAGCTCACAAAGCTCACAGGGAGTTTCCTGTACTGACTGGAGAACATCAGGATTGAAGATGTGTGCTACTTTGTATGGCTTCATGAAAGCCCTGGGGATCTGAATGCAGGCCCTCATGTTTGTGCAGTAAGCGGTTTACCCTCTGAGCTATCTCTGTACTCCCCAACTCTGCTCATTTTTTTAATTGCAATGTTTTTTTTAATTGGAAGTTTTTAAAATTCTCTTATCACATGATACATGATTTGCAAATATTTTATTCCATTCAGTTGAACTTTTTAGCACAGTATTTTCAGCTTTTCAACACTGAATATTTTAATTTCTGTGAGGCTTATATTGCTTAATCTAAGATCACAAAGTTAAACCTCACTGCAGAAGAGCAGCGCCATAAACCAACTAGCACACTGCTGGGGTGTAAGGTCAGCAGCACATGGGAATTCTTCCAGTGACATCACAGCTGTCATGCTTCTCATTCAACACATTTGTGCTGATAGCCATACTACCAAGCTAGCCAGTGTGTGTGTGTCTGTGTGTGTGTGAAAATTAGTGCCTTCATGATGAATATTTTCAGTTTTATAAGGACAAGGAGAATATTTTCAGATATGGGAAAATTATTTTTAAGTGTGCTATGTTCAAACGAAGAAAAATAAAAAAGTGAACTATCTACTTTTGCTATTCAATTGATAAAATAAAGTAATCTCATCACTAAAATAAAACCATGGAAGAAACAGACAGAAGTGTTTTGATGGAGACACAGCAGGAAATTATCCAGAACAATACTGTACAAGAACTGCAAACATAGCTAGAATCAGCCAGACTGCAAATGTGGCCTTTAGTCCAATTATCAGATTCTTGGACTTGGGAGTTTTGAATTTTTTCATAATCCTTACTGAACTGTAATAAACTGACTATTTTCAAAGTTTAGATTTAAGGAAAATGTAGCAACAATATGTCTCAGCTGAGTCATCTTGTCTGCAGATCCAGTTTCTTACCAAGCCTGGAACATATTTTTGTATCTTTAAGTTACTGAATAAACCTGAGGCTGTCAATTATTACATCCTAATTACCCTTCCAAACTTTCTGAAGTGCTACTAGGAAGCAGATTGATGGAGACTAGCCTGCCACAGAGACCCTGAAGTTATTTCATTGGCTATCATCCTACAACGTGACCTCACAGGGAAAGGGGAAGAATCATATTACAGTAATGAGAACAGAGAGGGAATTCAAGCCCCAGAGGTGATTCTCCTCAGTTGATGGTAATGCACACCTTGTGGGGGACCAAACACCAACTGGAAAAGTTTCCTGAAAATGGTTCCAGCTATTTTCTCATTTAAAATGTTCCAACTTGACTTGAAGCATTAGTCATCATATTACTTACATTTATGATGTATTATGAAATCTCTTACCAAAACCCCAATGGGTTCAATATGGCTTGTTATACTCAAATCATAACATCCATAAAGGAGAGCTTCTTTGCAAGTGTTTCTTCCTTTGGAATTTTATCTGTAAAGGACACTATTTTATTCTAGACAAGTAAAGCTCAGTTGGGAACCAGTGCACTTGGGTGGCTGTGCACACAAGGACAGTGCTGTTCCCAGTCCTACCATAGGGGTTAAGTGGAAAACACAGAACTAACAAATGCATCATCCAGCTTAATGTCCTGGATAATGTCAACAAAATCTTTTCAGTAAAATCCACTTTCCTCTTATTACTGGGTCACATACATTCTCACTTAATAATTCAAATTCTGATTTTTGATACGCTATTCAAAAAAAAATATCCTGACAGTGGACAATGGAGCTGTGTAGTCAGAGTAATGAGACCTGATAACAGTGAAATCAGTGTGTTCTCACTGGAGGTAAGACACCAAGGTCTGTAGCAGGGGTAGACCTGAACGCTTCAATAAAAGGCTGGGTATGTTCTGTTCTACATGCTGCTGGCAATCTTCACTTGAATCATCGGTAGCTCTGGTGCTTTCATTGTAATCTGGCATCATCACTATTGTGATAGTTATTTAGTTGTATATTTTTATGACCAACTGCTGTCTTTTTAGATGCTTCCTTGTCCTACTTCAGACCACGGCATAGAAATTACAATGAGAAGATGATCCCAATGGTTTGTTTTTCCCATGAGTGTAAACTCTAAACTCATGTAGTGAGCATCTCTCCTCAAGGAAGTACCTATATAAAGACATGATTGTTCATTTGGGTTGTCAATCTCATTGGAGGCCTACTGAAACACACTTTGGGGGAGCTTCCATGAGGGTGTTTTTGGGGAGGTCTAACTGAGGAATGAGAAGGTGTGTGGAGAACTGCTGTAGATGTAAGCAGCACTTCCCCATGGACAGGGTGGGGGATGGGGTTTGCAGGGAATAAGGAGGGGAAAGAGAAAGTCATAGCCTTCTATCACTGCTCCTGCTGTCATGCCAGACCTGCCAGACAGACCACACAGCCTGACCACCAGTCAATGTAAACCTCTCCTTCCTGAACTTAGTCTGACAGTGTCAGGTGTTCTGTCCCTGTGGCAAGAAAAGAAACTAATCCAGGGCTAAACATATCAGCTACTCTAGCATTGTGAAGTTTCTGTTATCAAGCTGCTTGTGAAAAAAGAACAATCACTGGGCTCAGAATGAGTGCACAGGCCAGGGACTGAGTCCCTGGGGTCAGAGTGAGTGCACAGGCCAGGGACTGAGTCACTGGGGTTAGAGTGAATGCACAGGCCAGGGCGCAGAACCAGAGGAAACAAGTAGACTGCAATGGACAGGACTCTTGGCTTGGGTGGATGGAATTAAGAGCACAAAGGGGGACAGGAAGCATGGATCCCTGAGAGAGTGAGCATAAGGATTCAAAACATCAAGAAAGTCTCCTACTGTCAAATGATGTGATGATCTGAACATCATTAAAAGATATAGGTTTAAATTAATACCATGCAATGCCATCAAATTGGTCATCATTGGGATGAGAGAGGCACTTTTGAAATGGATAAGAAAGGAGAATGAATTATTCTGCTTTGTGAGGACAGATACTCCAGAGTAACCAAACAGTAGGTGAGGGACTGTTTCTCTTTACAACACTATGGCAGCTAATAAATATATCAAACAGAAATGCAAGAACTAGGAAACTGGATTTACAACCTCTCAAGAATTTAGACATTGAGGATCAGTGTCTGCAGACATCACACAAAAAGCTCTTTAGATAACATTTGCATCCTGATGGAATGTCACAAAAGCTCCTACAACACTCTTACTCAAACAAGCAAACAGGAATCAAATTAAATAATAAACACATAAACAAAAACCAATTTATATTAGGAACCACAGAGGAAGGGGCAAAGAGGGCAGGGAGAGGAGAGGTTTGACTTGATAAACAGAGGGAAAGTGGAAGGAGGCCAAGATCCCTGAACCTAGCCGGAGCGGCTAATCTAGGACAAGGTCAGGACTGTGAAGTGAACGGTAATTCAGAGGCAGGCTGCTCTGAAGCTGCCAAGGAGGGCACAGGGTGACCTGCACAGGGAAGCAGTGAGCACAGCGCAGTCCCCTTCAAAGGACTTGAATAAAAGAGGGATGAATGAGAGATAACGGCTCAGTGGTGAGAGGACTCAGGAACCACACCCTCAGCATTAGGAGTTGTAAGGATACCTCAACACCACAGGGAGGGAAGGGAAGAACAAGGGGAAGGGAGAACTGAGGTACACTCATTAGGCAGATGTAGAGGCAGCCTTAGGACTGGACAACAAGTGAAAACTACAGTGGGACATTTATAAGTTGTTCAAATAAAAGAGGTAGCTGGGGTTGCAGCACAAACAAGGCCTGGGGCTGTGCCCCTGGGAAGCTGCAGGATCAGGTAAGTCAAAGGGAGCTGTGTAAGCAGAGGTTAGAATCTGGTGCCTGTTTCTTTTCTTCCTCCCTAGCGTCCACCATGTGCCCAGCCCCTCTGGTTCTTTCTCATAGGGAAATTCTGACACAATGACTGCCACACTGATGTCAGTGTTGCTGGGCATTACCTCACCATTCCCATAAGCAGTGTCTGAACTTCTAAGGGGCCATTATTGAGCCACTTAGCAGAGAACCACTGTGAGTCCTTCAAGGAGGATTTATACTCCTCTCTCATGTGCACTGCTGATTCGATACAATAAAATTTGGTACTAAAAGCAATTTCTTGAAATAAAAAGGTATAAGGGTTATTCAAAAATCACTTTGCTTCTTCAAGTACATATGCACAATTTTGTTTAACCCCACTCTTTCCCTGCCTTTCTCCCATTCCCATCCCCATCCCAATTATCTGCTTGACACTTCCTGACCCCACTATTTCCTTTCTCTTCTCTTCTCTCACCTATAACTCACTAGCCCCCTTCTAAAATGCATTCTTTGTTAACCCAAGGAAGAATTGTACTAAAAGGAGAGACAACAACAGGTGTGATGTAAGAGAACTGGGAAGAATCGACTAAAAAAACTGTATCCCTGCAGGTTAGCCTTCATATAGCTCTAGAGTGCTGTCTTGGTTGCTGGATGAGAAAAGACACCAGTGATCTTACCCAGGCTGGACTGTAGACTACAACAATGACCCATCACATAAACAACGCATATCTACTGTACAGTAGTCAAAAACTGTTTATGGGAATAGTAAACTCTCTCGATTAGATTTGAGGTCTGCTTTAGAGGAGGGAATTCATGCCTCATACTACAAACATGGTAAAAACAAAACAAAACAAAACAAACAAACCGAACCATGGCTAGAGAAGTCCAAGGCCCTAGGGTGAACCTATTTATGTGGTTTTGCTAAATGGCCATATTGTCAAACTCGCTTCTAAATATTTATGTTTACATTTATAGATTTGTGCTGCTCTCAACTTGGTTAGCAAAGCTTCTTACAGAGGGTAGTGGGTAAAGCAGAGGCATTGTTGTTCAATGTGCTGGAAATAAGCCACTGTGTACGCTCAGCCACAGACTGTAGCGTCACTCAAGCCTCCCCCTGACTCAGAGACACTAAGACAGGAGGGGTAGAAAGAGTGTAAGAGAAGGTAGGGGGGAGCGCTGTGACACACACGGCCTGACACATGATTATTACACAGAGGGACTCACTGCTCATCACCTAAGCAAGATCTCTACATTATCCGAGCGAACATTCTAGCATGAGCCAGGGAAAGTCTCCTGATGCCCTCACTCCCAGTTAAGGAGTGGATGGCAGTTGACGGTTTCTGAGGATAGATTCCCTTTTCCTTTGGTGGGAGTACTGGTAGGTGGCCTATATCCACTGGGCGACTCTAAGACCCTGCACATACGGGTTCCACTGACTGGACATGAAGCTGGGATGGAAGTAAACAGCTTTCAAAAATGAATCTCTCTTGTTAAAAATCGGCCATAATGGCAGATACGGAGGCAGAGGTAGTCAGATCTCTGATTTCAAGGCTAACCTGGTCTACACAGTGAGCTCCAGGTCAGCCAGTGATACATAGTGAGACCCTGCATCAAACAAACAAATGAAAAGATCTAGGCCTCATTCACTTTCTACATTTCTTTCAAAACTAGGAATTACAGTTGGAAACTAAGGGTACAATAATAATAAACGTGCTCCTGCTTTGAAATTGTTGGTCTTTCCTTGACTGGCAGCTTAACATCAAGTTTACAGCTTTGCTCTGAGAAATCATGGAGGAAATAAGCCATGATAATATGCTGAAACTGAACACTGGAACCCATAAAGCTCAGAAAATGGAAAGATTAAGGCTCTTAGGGTTTTATTAACTGGTTTATGCTTCTTAGATGTACATGTGAGCACTATAGCATAGTAAACTGAGTCAAAGCAGAGCTGGGGCCCAGAGACTGAAGAAAGGGCCTGCTGAAGTAAGTGCCAGGGCACCAGGAAAATTACTCCTGCACAGCTGAGAGTGGTCGCCACATTGCCGGGGCACCAGGAGTTCTCGACAGATATCTTACTTAGACTCCACATCCAGAAAGTTTAAAATATCACCGAATGTATCCCACTGAGTAACGGGTTCAGCAACAGCAGAACTTAAGAGTAGAGTTCTACTAAGAAAGCTAAAATATGACACACATATATCTATATGCATAGTTACATATATTCATATGCACATTTATACATACAAATATATGTATATACATACACATACACATATTTATACATATATACACAAGTTTATATTATATACCCACATATGTTCATATACATGCATATATTTATGCATATAAACATTCATATACATATAAATTTATTACATATATATTTATATAAATGCAATATATTTATAACATATATACTTATATACACACATATTGTGGATTTAAACCTTAGCATTTCTACTTTACGTCCATATAAAATCTATCTGAATGGTGCATTACTGTCCCTAAGTGCTATCTTACTACTTTAAAAAACTTAAGTACATATGTTAATTCAAGTCAAATGGGTCTGCAGAAGTGGAATAGTTTAGGATGTGTAAGAAGTTTTAAAAACCAGCAAATAAATTATTAAAGCCAGCAAAATCACGGTATAGAAGAATATAGTATGAGAAAGAGGATTGTGATTTTTGATTGTGAGCCTAAAAACGATCACCATGCTACAATCTGCAGACCCTATGAAGCTAAGTAACAAGGAAGGCTCAAGAGGGGAATGCACAGATCTCCCTGGGAAGGGGAAATAGAACAGACTTTGAATTTGGACTGGGGCCGGTGGGGATGTTAGAACAGGAGGGATCAGGTAGGGGTGGGGGAGGTAGGATGGAAGGTGGCAGGAGAGTACTGGGAAAGACAACTTGAATTAGAGTATTAGGGGGGTGGTGTGGAAACCTAGTGTAGTGGAAACTCCTTGGAATCTATATGGGTGACCCTAGCTAGAACTCCTAATAATGGGGGATATGGAGCCTAAATTGGCTATCTTTTATAAGTAGGCAAGGCTTCCTTCCAGTGGTGGGATTGGGAAACCAATTCAGCAACAAAAACTCCAAGCTACAATCTGTCCTGTCTAGAAGATGTGCTGGGTTAATTGTGTCATAGAACTTGTGGGAATGGCCAACCAAGATTGGTCATACTTGAACCCCAGGCAATGAGAAGGAACATACACCTGATACCATCTCAAAAAAGTCAATGAAATGATTCTTGATTATTTTCTGCTATACAAATAGATTAGTGCCTAGCCCAGTCACCATTAAAGTGGCTTTATTCAGTAACTTAAGGGAACAGATACAGAGACCTATATCAAACAGTAGGTGGTGCTCGGGGGAACTCAGTAGAAGATGGGGGAAGGATTATAGGAGGAAGAGGGGCCAGGGACAGGAGGAGAACACCCCACCCCCACCCCACTCTGTAAGGATAAGCACTCACAGAGACTGAGCAACAATCACAGAGCCTGCATGGGTCTGAGCTGGGTTCTCTGCATACATGTTAGGGTGTGGAGCTTGAAGCTACTGTGGAAGTCCTAACAGTGGGAATGAGGGTGTATCAGACTCATAAACCTGTTCTTGGGACCCTTTTCCTCCTACTGGGTTGCCCGGTCCAGCCTTGATATAAGGGTTTGTGCCTAGTCTTTTTGTAACTTGTTATGCTATGCTTCATTGACATCCCTGTGAGGACGTGGTGGGGACTGGGAGAAGTGGAGGAAGGAGAGATTGTGGTCTGGATGTAACATATAAAAAGTAGGGAGGAGGAAGAAGGAAGGAGGAAGGAAGGAAGGGGGAGGAAGAAAGGAAGGAAGGCAGGAGAAGAGAGGAGAAGAGGATGAGGAAGAGGAAGGGGAGGAAGAGGAAGAAGAAGAGGAGGATGAAGAAAAGAAGAAGAAGAAGGAAGAGGAGGAGTAGGAGGAGGAGAAAGAGAAATAGGGTTAAAAACAAGTAAGGGCCTGGGTTCGGTCCCCAGCTCCAAAAAATAGAACCAAAAAAAAAAAAAAAAAAAAAACAAGGGCATGCGCGCATACGCGCGCGCGCGCACACACGCACACACACACACGCACGCACGCACGCACGCACGCACGCACACACACACACACACACACACACACACACACACACACACGAGAAGTGAGAAAAACTGAAAACCAGATGGGGAAATTAATGAACATGTTATACAGGGAAAAACTCAAAAAGAGACTCTTAGGAGAACAGCGCCTCAGTAGCTGTTTCACTGTAACACAGTGCACACTAGGCAGGAAGAGACACGAGGACTTCAGAGTCCGCGCTTGTTATAATCTCACTACTTCCAGGAGATGATGAATGTGGTATGTTAATTATCAATGCACAATAAGCCGGAACCGTTCAGAGATGGTGTCCCACGTTGACACTCTGTTCTTTGTTGTCATTTAGATATCACTTCATAGCTAAAGTGACAATGGTTCAGAATTTTTTGTGCAAAATATTAGTGGAAAAAAAAATCCCAGGAAGCCACATGTCTTTATAAATGACCTTGAGTTAATTAGAAAAGTCTGCATTCGTACCAGGTCTGCTCACATGTCAGCTCTGGTTAAATTAAAAAAAAAAATCATTTCAAAGTTACGAATGGCTATGCTTAGCAAACTTTGAACTGGGCTCACATAAGCACATTCCTACATTCATGTGTGATGTCACAGTGAACACTCCACAGCTGAATTTGAGTTTGCAAGAAGAATGAGTGGCTTTTCAATATAAGAAATATCTGATCTAACACTATTTTTTTTCTCTGTAGGCCAAATGTCCTGGGAACAGGTGGCCCTGCTTTCAATTACAGGGGCTAACACGCCAGCGTGAGGCCTGGATTAGTTCACCTTCTCACAGGGAATTTTCCTCGGTTGGGAATGGATTTATTATGGCTTCACACATGGAATAGAGCTCATGTCGGCTGAGGGCAGTGACACATCATACGATTCAAATTAGCCTGCTGTGGACTGTTCAGTAGGGCTCAGATTGTGTATTAAGATGACGACATTTTAAAAACAGGTTGAAAGAAAACAGGAGAGCTGAACTGCAATGGCTCCAATTTGTTCCAACTAATCTCTCACCTGCTGGAAATACCATTCCAGAGTTTGTGGTAGCTGCTGTTTCCTGGGTTTCTCCAAGCCACTGACTTTGCTAATGGGCACTGTTTGCCTCTGAAGAAGGAGATGAGGCTTGGGAAGGCCTTCAGGGAGCTTGTGATATGGAGGTTGGGGTCTATCACTTGCCTAATATACTATTTAAAAACACAGAGAAATAAAGGAATATTCAACAACTCAGGATCATTTTTATAAATTTAAATGCTAAAGGACCGCCATCTTATTGAGAGACTAAATCCAAGAGCAACTATGTTCATATCCTTTGAGGGAATTTATAGGGTAGGCACTTACAATCAGTTTTCCCTCTACATTTCAAGACCCTAATTTTTTTTTATTTTTCGGAGCTGAGGACCGAACCCAGGGCCTTGCGCTTGCTAGGCAAGCGCTCTACCACTGAGCTAAATCCTCAATCCCAAGACCCTAATTTTTATTGTTACTATAGCCCAGTCTAGGAAACAAGCAAAAGGAAAATAGAAACACACAGTTCAGAGATGTAGCAGGAAGGACTCTTTGGTAATGACTGATGTGCACACATATTTAAAACCCAACTGCAGAAAGATTTTAATGCTAACATTGGTACTGCCAATAAAATTAGAAGTATTATTTGCTTTACTTGGTCTTATTTGTGTGCTACCTCTTTAAAAATGAAGAAATGGCAGTGGAGGACACTGTGAGCTGCAGCTGTTACCTAGTCCTAGCACGAATGACAGTGCTCTGAGCAGTCAGCTACCTAGCAACTACCTAATAGCCAATGACAGGCCTCTTAGCAGTCTACTACTGATAACAAATCCCAAACCTGTAATCTTATCGAGTTGCCGGTATGTAAACACAATATGTTCTTCATATGTGCAAAGATTTTAAAGTGCCTTGTGATTTTCTTTCAATTAATCCTACTGTTTGCTATAGCTTTTGTGAATTCTTAATTGTAATGAGACAAATGGGCAAGACAGTGAAAGAAATGAAATACGTCAGTGGATTACTACCCACGTGTGAGCTGGAAGGAAGATTTTGTCTCAGTGAACTCTGAAGCATTCATTTTTAGGCTAGTGTTTTAGAAGGAACGTCACAGAGCGGACATACGATTCCAACTAAGCTTACCTTAACACAAGACAAACAGATCAATCACCAATCAATCAATCAATCAATCAGAGTTTAAAGAAATTAACCCATGTTCAATGTTTTCCACAATAAAATAAATGACCTAAAGCTTGTTCCTCTTCCTCTGTAACTCTCTTCTCCTCTACCATGAATTTCTGGTGTGGCTTTGAAAACTTGATTTTTTTTTTCTGGAAAACAATCACCTGTGATAGGAAGTAATATGCGTTTATATAGAAGCCTAAAAAGAATTTTAATCAGGCATATTAAAACCTCTCTGGGCCAGCAAGATGATTTAAAAGACAGTAAAGGCACTTACTACCAAGCCTGACAACTTGAATTCCATTTCTAAGACCAAAACCAACTCCTGCAGGTTGTCTAGTAACCTCCACAAGCACACTGAAACACACGTGTGCACACACAGACATACGCGTAAATAAATGTAAAAACAAAAGAAAAAACACTTTGCTATAAAAGATACAATGTCTAGACTGGCAGCACCCATTGCACCTGTAGTGCAGTGAAAAAATAAACTTTCAGCCAGACCTCAAAGCAACCAAAACGCCATCTACAAAGGTGCTAACGGTACAGACCCAAAGTCAAGAAATATGGTTGGAATAATGACATTAATTCAATATCTTAAAAATTTGAATGTCCAAATACATTATCACTATCATTTTAAAGTATAAGATCAGAAACGATATATATCCATTTCCAAATTTTGAAAGTACCTTAAGATAAATGTAAGTATACTTTAAAGCCACTTAAAGCAAAAGCCATTGCTTTTGCTATGTTGTCACACTAATGCTAAAGCTATGAACATGTAACAATTCACTCAGACAATGGCATTTCTCTTCAAAATTAAATGTACCTGTTTGTCTTGCAAATATGGTGCTCAACCTACCATTGACTCAGATATGCCACTACTCTGACAAGCAAATCAGTAATCTCAATTGTAAGATAAACAAGGCTGTGGGCCTAAGTGAGGAGCAAGAAGTAACCCAAGTGACGGTTTCTGCTCTCGCTGCTGGTCTCATGCTGCCGTCCTGTGCTAGCACAGAGAACAGCTCTGTAATCAGGAAATCCCCAGCAACTGCTGACAAGAGGGGGAAACAGGCACCACAGGTTCAATGGCAGATGCTCTTTACTTTCTCCTTAGTCGGACATAAAATGTTATTTTTTTCCCTCACAACTGATTGTGTTTGGATTCAATAAAATTCAGTATCTCATTTACTAGGAAGTGTGGTTCACACTCCTGTAGTCCATCATCCCAAAGGCTTTCCTCAGCCATGAGCTTTCCCTTTTCTTGTCAATTCCTAAGATCACATCTACATATTTACTACGAACACGATCTGTTCTTCACAGCAACACTGGAGAGACGTGCTGCAAAACTGGGCCCGTGCAACCAGCAAGGCAGTTTCAGGGTTAACTCAGTTCAGGCATTAGGACTGGCTTTCTTCTTTAACTACCATTATGCAGAAATGACTGACAGGCTACAGCACATACATTCAGCATGGTCTGTATAGGGGTAATGCATCTTATCAAAACGCTCCCCTTTTAACTGATACTGGAGATTGAAGGACAGTCGGATGTCCTTGTTTTAAAATTCTTATGAAAAACCAATATTCCTTTGACAACAGATGCACTCTGAAGCCCTGTGAATATGACAAAAGTGAAAACAAAGTCAGTTCTAGCAAGCAAATGGCAAAGACCACACCAAGGAGGTCAGAAGAAGAGAGAGTAAGTAGATGAAGGGGTTAAGAGGGAGTCTGAAAGACGAGTAGGAGACAGAGAAGGAAACTTTTACTTAGCCGTGCTGATTAGTCTCGTCCAATGGAAGATCCACTCTTCAGAGTCATGAAGCCCTACTGTTTGAATAGCTCATCTACCCTGCAACTCCAGCTACTTTTCTTCATGTTTCAGTCTCAGTCTCCTTATTTATAGACAGGGAGAGTAACAGGAGCTAGCCTTGACTCTTTAGAAGTGCGTGAAGACTGGGTACTAAGCTATCTATCTAAAACTTCCTGCTTACTATTTCTCAAAACCCATTTGAAGTGGGCTTTTCTATGTGTGCTCCTTTATGTAAGGAATTGTAAATCTCACCCATTATCCATATCATTTTCTTCATAAAAGTAAGAAAACTGAACAGAAAATTTCAACAGTTCCTTTAGGAGCACACAAATGATTAAGAGAAAAGGCAACAACAGTGTCCAGTGTCTTCAGTTTCCAGACAACTATTCCTTAATGGGAGGCACTTCTGTCAGAACGGACAGCTGCTCACTCAGACTCACATTTGCTTTCCCATCTTTAGGATGGGCAGTCGAAAGAGAGCACATTTCTGGAAAACAGGACAACTATTCATTGTGTGGCAAGAGAGTCAACCTTACTGACAGATCTCATAGGATGTTTCTATGTTCACACAGGGAAGAGAGGTGCTCGATCGTGAGTCCATACCTGGTCCATTAAGAAAGTCTTTGATGTGTAGTGTGATGAGAGAAGGCGGGATCCCACTTTTACTGTCTGTCTCTCCAGGCACTGTCTGCAGCCACACAATGTTATAGTCAGAAGCTTCAGGTAGAGTCTTCCCAGGATCTAGTAATGAAATTAAAATGAAAAACACTGATCACACTACAAACATTTCAGTTTGGTATATGAATCTTTGTGGATAAACAAGATTAAAAGATGGTTCAACTGTTTTATGCAGACGTCATTACTTCCTTTAATTGCCCATGAGTGATGCATACATATGTATCTAACAGGGTAGGCTGAGTGTTCAAGGCAGGATGGTAAACTGGAACTAGACCAAAGAACCTTCAAATGCAGCCCCACTGTCTTATGTGAAGGTAAGGCCTGGGTGTGGAGCTGCTGGGCAGCTACTACCGGTTTAATGGTTGGCTCTTACTGTACACACAATGCTGGAAACAAGGGGAAGAAAGTGGCAAGCTTGTCAGCTTAAAAAGAGAGGCTCAAGGCACATATGTGTTCAAAAGATGGGGTGCATCAGAACTATTCAGAGGTTGATCTGACCTGTTTCAGAGTGTTTCTGGCACTATAATCATTTTTACTGCTAAGCGTTGAAGCTGCTGTCAGCAGTTTTCCACAACCTTCTTGAATGAGAAAGTTTGGTCAATCTTTCACTAATTCTAATTATGAATACAACTCCAGGCTTTTTTCTATTTTGACATTTTTTGTTTTATATTATGTATTTCATTTTTTCTGTGTGATATTACATATCCTTTAAGAATGATTTGGATCACTCTTGCTATTTCTCTCTTCTCTTGCTCCTGCTCCCTTACCCTCTTCCCCCTCTCTCCCCACCATGTGCTCATGGCCTGGCTCTACTCTTTCTCCCCCTCCCCCTGTCTCTACTTCCTCAACTCCCCTCCCCATGCCCTAAATAAACACTATTCTATACTATAAAAAAAGAATAATTGGGATTATATTAATGTCAAAGAATTTGCTTTTAAAGGTTTAGAAAACTATAATTTTTTATTTATATGACTTTAAAAAATGAATGCTGTATGTTGGCATATATGAAATAGGCTTTAAAAAATCTCAATATCCAGTTTTTCTTCAGTTTCATGATTGATTTATTCTCTGTGTTTTAATGTACTTTAAATGCTATTTTATTAGAGATGTTCTTGCCATAGAACGCATCTATTCGATTTTCAGACTATCTGAAATGTGTTACTAAAGCATTATTTATTTTAGGCTTTATTGATTGGCTTACTTTCAAGAATAGCATTTACATACAGTATATTATATTCAACATATGGTTATATAGTATTACTGTCATATGTGAACGGGGCATATAAATTCTGCCTTGGAATTTCTGTTTCTTGACCTTATCATGTGATCCTTATAGAATTTGGCACATATGAACCTTTATGTTATTTCAAAGCAAAAACTGAAAGCGATTGGTTGTGACGTTCAGTGCATGCGGTAAAGATCAAACACTAAGCCGGGGGATGCTTCCATCGTCTGACTGGTGACTTTTAAGCGGTAGGATAGGTGGAGTAGGCACCTCTACAGGAGCAATACTTTATTCTCTGTTTCAGATACAACAGTCAGCTCTTACGAAAACAGGATAACCTTCTGTTGCTGCAAGACTCAAGTTGGTTTGCAGGAGTCATGCAAGCTACTGTCCCTTCTCAGAGTATCACCTCTCTATACATCACCAAACGTGATCTTATCAAGTAAATACTGCCTGCTAGATCTAGATAAGTAGGCATTTTTCACTTTGAAGAAGAAAAAAGTCAAGCAATGAATATGACGAGCTAACGGGTGAGTGGACATCTAAGGAACTGCTGCAAAGATGAATACGAGGTGCCGAACACTGCGGAAGGAAACTATTCACAGGAGGCAGGAGTGCACTGCTCATCGGCAGGAAGCTGGACGTTCACTGTACTTACAGCATCTAAAAGCTGCGGTCCGTTGTCTATGCTTTCTAGAAGTCAGGACTCTGACTAGCAGGACAGCATAGACTGTGAGACTGTAATTAACACCTAAATCACAATCAAGACTGACAGTGACAGGAGAGCTGGCATGCAGGTCTGGAAAGTGAGTAGACAATATGGATACTACTGGGCAGACCACCGAGACTCATAAACCCGATGGGTGCCAGGTCTCAGCAGTCATCAGGCAGAACTCCAAGTAGAAATAAATCTTTATGGAGTAAGCTGGACCAACACTAGGACAACTGAGTGTCTGCTTTCCTGGTCTGGAAGGAGGCATCCACTGTCCTCTAATTCTGGAGGCCTTTCTGTAGGTTTTTAAATCATTTGAGACAGAAAACTAAATTTGGAAATGAATTCCCCCCAAACGGATTCATGTATGCACATTTAAACCTACTGAAACATCAGTTATCATTTCTCAGCCGGGTTGTTTTCCAACTGACTCCTGGGCACCAGTGCTTGCTCTTCGTGCCCGCAGTCTTTCCTCTGCACCGTAATGCTTTGTGTAAGTACACATCCTCCAACAGACGTAGGAAAAAAAGGTTAACTTGCAAATATGTACTTTTAGGCAATTATGAATCTCTTCCTAGTGTTTTTGTTCAATTCTTCTCAAGTGTACTTAACCTAAGTAGGCAGGACTACACACCTTTCCAGTCCACCAGGATGGATGAAATAAAACAAGGAATACAAACCTCACTGACTGAAGAAGACCAAAGGTCACTATTTGATAAGGGTGGGATGGAGGGGAAACAGCTACTCCCACATGTGGCAGGCCACTGTTACAAACAACAGAGTTTATTTCCTACACCATTCAGACCCCCACCCAGATCCAGACATGATTCTCCTTCCCTCTTCTTCCACAGGGTCATAGCATGGACTAACCAACAAGGCACTAGGTAGAGCAGACTGGCCTGGTCGACCTGCCTCTGCCTCCTGACTGCTAGGGTTAGAGGCACTCACAGCACTGTACACTTGGCCATCTGTATTGTATTATATTATTATATACTATATTATATTACTAGAAGATGTCTGTTTTGTGAGACAAGCTTATTCTTTTTTAAAGATTTACTTATTTTTATATGAGTCCACTGTTGCTGTCTTCAGACACACCAGAAGAGGGCACCAGATCCCATTACAGATGGTTGTGAGCCACTATGTGGTTGCTGGGAATTGAACTCAGGTCCCCTGGAAGAGCAGTCAGTGCTCTTAATCCCTCCAGCCCCTTGTGAGACAAACTTAAGCACATGCTAATGTAAGGGACTATAAGTTATTCAGGACAGAGGACAAAATGGATTCTTCACCACGGGAGGTCAAAAGGAAACAGGCTGGAAAAGGAAAGCTAGTTCTGAAAATGTGTCTGCATGTTTTTCAGGCTGGGAGGGTTTGCTGCAGTGACTCTAGGGTGGAAGGTGGACGGTCTGGCAAGCAGCCAGCTCTGGGCAATCCCAGGGTTTAAGTAGCAGAAGAGATGTAAGCCGATGAGGCAGAGGAAGCGCAGAGCAGGTATTGGAAATTACAGCAATTATAAAACATCTAGGAAACCTAGCCTAGGAAGCCAGCACAGAAGTAGCCAAAGTGGCTACTTCTCAACAAAATACTTATGTAACTGGGTTTAAAAGTGCTGATGGACTTAGAAGGTTGGCAGAATAAATGAACTGAGAAATACCCCAAGCAGGTAAGTTTAGAGCTGACGGCTATTGAATGCAGAATAGGACTCATGCCATGCCCTCTCTGAGCCTTAGCAAAAAGATACTGTGAATTCTGGAGCAATGTCGAACTCTAAGTCAGATCGTGCTCTAATGACTACACGAGGAAGATGATGTCTAGACATCCCAAGTGCTGCCTTCAATTTAGTTTCTCCTAAGTTCTGTCATCAGGACTAGACACTAAGATGTGTATTACACATTCTTCAAGGTCCATATACCTGGGAAAGCAGCTGATGAGCTAAGATTAAAGGAGCTTGTAAAGATCATATAAACACAGTGACAGTCAGAGACAGCTGTTTAACAGTGGAGGCTCCCCCAGGCTGTTGCATATGCAGTAAACAGTTACTCAAGTACTGGAAGCTCTCAAACGGATAAACTACTGGTGTTGATGACTGCATTTAACTCCTCTTGCTAAGCCTAAGAAAGCAGAGAAAGTTGTTCTTTATGAGAAACCCTGGGTGGGAAATGAGGAAGGTGACTAACTGCTCACAAGCACATGTCTATTTATAATGAGAATTCAGAGAGTGACGAACTTATAAATTTACTTTCCTTTTGCAAAAGAAAATTCTGTATTCTATTGTTCCAAAACATCCAAAGAGAGTAATTCAGACAGCCTCCTTTCAATACCTCTTTACAAAGGCCAGCTACAGTCAATCCTCAGAAGGTTGGACATGAGGCTTGTCTGTGCTGGAATATGGCTTTGTATTCCTTCAAAGAAACTCTTACTTCTTAGCTTACTGGAAGTGTTTCCACTAAACCTGAAGACAGCCATCTTGGAAAATGCTGGGATGTGATTTTTAATTGCAAATAGTCATATTTTTGGTTAATATTTGGATTGTATAAAATATGACATAAGACAAAACAGAATTTTGAATCTATCTAAAAGTTCTTCGAAATCTCCTACTTATAAAAAGTGTGTTTGCCAAGCTCACATAAACCACTATATACCATTTTAAAAGCTATTGGGCTTTGTTCCGCCAGAGGATGGAAGGTACATTTCTGTCATGACAGAGCTGAATTTGATGGGACAGTGTTGACTGGTGTTTTGTTTGTGGTCCACCAAAGGGCAAGTGGAAGGGGGCCGAAGACTAAGCAGGAGTCCAGACTGGAGACACCGGTGATGAGTCTTGTCAACCAGGTGGTCTGTCTCTATGAGTCCATTTGGTTATGCTGCCTTGGAGAAACAGGGCTAGGGTGGACCTTGTGTTTATATTTAATTTTTTACCCTATCTACTATTGTTTATGAGTTTAACAAAAAAGTAAATGTTGCATTTTGTTTTGTACATTTAAACTTATTTTACTGTTCTGGAAATTCTAAACAACTGCAGTGAGGCCTTCTGAGTGGTTGTGAAGATACTTCTGTGTGGCGTGGCCTTCTGAGTTTCTAGAAAGGCTCACAGAGACTGCCTAGCATTTCTTTTTCATAGAGCATGAGAGCCAGCAGGGGTCGTTAAGGAATGAATGTTACATATTCTTGTGAGCAGATGTTGTGTCAGTGTCTCTTTTGCTTCTCTGTCAGAACCTTGTGCAGCCCAGGGTGGCCTTGAACTCACTGTATTGCCAAGAATGACTGTGACCTCCTGATCCTTGCCTCTATCTCCCAGGTGCTAAGATTGCACCCATGAGCCACCATACCCAGTTTAATGTGGTCCCTAGAATTAAAACATGGAGCTTTGAGATGCTCAGCGGCTCTCCTTTGAATAAGGTACTGAATTGTGAAGTTTGTTATTTCTTACAACATAAAAGCCCAGCTTGAGTACTATGTAACGATATGCACACCTTTCATTCCAGCACTTGGGAGGCAGGTGGATCTCTTGAGTTTAAGGCCACCCTGGTCTAAGAGTTCCAGAATAACCAGGGCTATAGAGTGACCCTGTCTCAAAAAAAAAAAAAAAAAAAAAAAAAAAAAAAAAGGACATTGCTATCCCTTCATCATAATTTTTAGCTGAGGTGATTTTTCTGGTATGTCTGTTTAACTGTTATTTGTTTTGTTTTGTTGTCTCTGTGGGTTCCTATGTGGCCCACACTGGCCTTCTGTCTCCCAGTGCATAATGGCAAATATTAAACTTAACATTTTTTTCAGAAAACAAGACAAAAACCAAAAGTTGAATTTTTTCATTTTGCCACAGATCTTGGTGCTGTTACCTTCTTGAGAATGACACAGCATTGAACAGATGATGAGATCCAGGTATTGTACTGTAGGCACTTTTAAATGCTACCCATCAGAGACAAAAACTTAACACCTCCCACCCCCGACCCCCACCTCTTACTTCATTCTTTATATGCGTGTGTGCAAGCTGTGGATGCTGAAAGCAAGCGCTGGACCTCATAGAGCTGTAGTCACAGCTGTCTGATATGGGGCGGGAACAGAGCCCAGGTCCTCTGAAAGAGCAGCAAGCACTCTAGGGATCAGCTATTTCTTCCAGCCCCTTAATACACTTTCTGAGTCATGAATTTTGAATTTTAAAAAGTCAAACAACATAAAAATCTATTTCAAAGTTACTATCTGTTATAGAAAGGTCTGTAGTGGAACAGGAAACCAGTATCATCTGCATCCTTACTCTCACCTCTGCTCTCTCAGTGGTGGTTGTCACCAGCACTACTGTGCTGCTGCTTCAAAGGGGAGGGGACATTAGTCTAGTGGTTATTTTCTCTGGCAGTTCCAGGCGACAATTTTTGTTATGATAGAAACAACGAACAAGAGTTACAACACAAAAATGTCTTTATTGCATTGGTGCAATTGTCTTAGGACAGCTGCATCAGTTATCTTCCTCATGACACACGCCCCAAGAAAAGCAACTTGGGGAAGGTTATTTTGAGCCCCAGTTCCAGGGTAGAATACATCAAGGTAAATGATTCATGGTGGCAGGAGCTTGAGGCCGATGGTCTGGAAGCAAAGAGCAATGCTACTTGTGCTCAGAGGTCTCAGCCCTTCCTGTTCAGCCCAGGACCCCAGCTCATCGGATAATACTATCCAGTTAGGGAATCACTTTCCATCTTCATTAATCTTACGGAGAAATTCCCTCATGGGCATGCCCCCAAATTAACTTACTTTGATAATCCCTTACAATCATGTCCAGAAGTTTGTTTTGTACGTGATTCTAGATTCTGTCAAGTTGACAGTATGAATCACCATAAGACCTTAGTTTAATGTGAACATAAGTGGAAACGTAACTATGACTCACTATCAATGCATTACATTTCCCTAGGGTATGAAGAACTAGTAAAATTCAGAGGACGACTGAGTAGCGGCGTTTTGCTGCACCTCATCTGACTACCTTGCTCGTTTGTTTTGAAGCGGAGGCCTCTCTCCATCCCCTAGGTGGTAAATGAAGACAGCAGCACTTAGCACCAGCTCTACTGAATCCCAACCAATAAACTTGGGTATTCACAACAGCACCCAACATGGTACGTAGGCAATCAAGCACATGTGTTAATGCTACAAGCAAGTTACATGAGGTAAGATATTTGCAGAAGAAATAGATCTGTCTGTGTGGGAACGTGAAGATGCTTATATCCCGTGTAAATCCTCATCAAGAGGTGACGGGGCAGAGAGTTCGATAATCATGTAGATAAGACGACTCATTCTCTGGACAGCCACCATTTTTGCTGGCCATTCCCATCATTGACAACAGGCCCATTAATAAAGTGGCCATAGTGGAAGAAACGGAGCTTATGCCTGGCTCAACAACATGAACTTTCACTCCAGACCTGATCTGGTTATGGCTTCTAATGAACACCAAATCTTCCAGGAGCAGAGAGCAACTCTGATCCCTGGCATGGTTTCATCTTGCAGTGTAACCAGCCAATGTCCTCCAAGCTAACTTCATTGAACACTTCCATCAGGGAAACGGAATGTTTTGTCAGCACCAGGACAGATACTTACAATGGTAATTGATTTCTTTTTCCTTCTGACAAAACCATTAGCCATGGACTTACAGAACCCTATTTAACATCACCATTTTTCACACAGTATTGTTTTTGAGCAAGAAACTAACTTTGAAGACAGAGAAGTGTGACAGTTGGTGGGCCCGTGCCCATAGAATTAGAGTAACCTTAAACCTACCATCTCAAAGAAGCTGCTTTAATAGATCATTGTCTTTTATAAACAGGTATTGCACCAGAGTAGGTTGTCAAGCTTGTAGGGCTGGGCCGGAGTTCTTCAGAAGTTGGCATATGAGTTAAACCAGTATCTAGTATATGATACTTTTCCTATAAGTAGGTTCAGTGGTTCAGGAATCAAACGACTGGAAATGGGAATGGTATTACTCCCAATCAACTCTACCAACTCACTAGAAAAAAACTAAAAAGCTGCATCGTGTTCTTATGATGTTCCACTTCATTGGCTTACAGAAGAGAAGGGTGCACTTCTATCAGGGGGTCACAACCAACATTCCATTGAACTGGGAGTTTAGATATGACCCATCCTTCCCATGGCCAATTTGGACAACTGATGTTTTTCAATTAAGAGAGTGAGAAGATTATGTTTTAATGTAGGAGAACCTTTAGGGTGTCTCTTGGTATTATTAAATTTGTCATTAAGGTAAATGAGAAGTTGCAATAATCAAATACAGGCAGGATGAGAAAGAGTCTAAAAATGAGTTTATGGTTAGTTCCTCCAGGTCGAAGTACTTGCTGAGCATAGATGAAATATATAATGGGTAGTTGAAGAAGGTGGCTATAATATCAGCCAAGGTCATACACAGGACTGTAATTGCCAAAGGCATTTCTGTTCTGTTTTGTTAAGTAAGAGTGTGTGTGTGTGTGTGTCTGTGTGTGTGTGTGTGTGTATCACGTAGGTATTTGTGTGTTTCTTCTGACATCAATTGGGATAAAAAGAGTTGCCTTAGTTATAATATCCCTTCACAGTAATAAAACAGTGACTAACATAGGAGTAGGCACCAGGGAATATGGTATTGCTGTGATAGGCCTGACCATGCTGTTTGTTATAGGCATATGGAAGACTTTGAGATAAGGTACAGAACACTAAAAAGACTATTTTAGCCTTTTATTCTAAACTACTTTGCCACATATTCCAGGAGGTGGGGAGTACATTTGGGGTTGTATGTGGAAAGAAAATTAAGCATTAACATTGTTACTGCTCTTTTCCATGCTTCTACTAAGAGAGCCCAGTAAGCCCCACTTCAAGTATTCAACTGATTTCTAGTTCAAAGCCCCAAAGTCTTCTAAAGGAAAACATAACTGGGGTAGCTTACGGTTCTAGAGATTTAGTTCATTTTCACCATGGGGGAAGAGGGTGGTATAGAGGCAGGTGCTGGAGCAGTAGCTGATCCACAGGCAGGCAGGCAGACAGATGCACGAACGCACGCACACACATTCTGGGCCTGGCTTGGGCTTTTGAAACTTCAAAGCCCACCCCACTCACATACTTCCTCTAAGAAGGCCACACTGCCTCGCCCTTTTTAAACTGTGCTACCCCCGATAACTAAATGCTCAAATATATTAGACAATGGGGCATTCTTATTAAAACTACCACAATGTGTATGCTACTCTTTTCAGTTGTCTATCCCATGTTGTTTAATTTTCTTTATCTCCCATCTAAAATAAGTGGAATATAATAAAAATGGTAAAAATAATGAGGTTTTTCACCAGTAGGAGTTACTCAGTTGTTATATATAAAAAAGCTACTTTACTTAAAAATAAAACCAAAGCTTCAAATAATCAACACATTTTATATCCCTGTTAAACATTTCAGACCTAACAACTCCATTTTATTTCAATTCTGATGATTAACAAAATTATACTCTTATTTCATTCTCATCCCTTAAGTATATGGCCTACATATGAATCAAGGAAGTAAATAATCTTCAAGCCAAACAGCCCAGCTTTCAATTTTCTGAACTAAAAGCAATAGTGTTTGGGTAAATGCAAAGAAGAAACTAAAACAAGACCCCACCATGAATTACAAAGGAGTGAGTGATTACAGCAAAATTTCAACTCCATCAATTTCTCTTTTAAAGGAAGATGAAGCAGGGTTCACTGCTAGTCAAAGAGCAGTACAGTAAAATACATTAGATGTGATATTAGTTGTGGTACACTTAAAAGATACCTTCTGAGCTCTTAAGAAAACACAATCTTTTTGCTTAGTATTTTTTAGGCCCAGTCAAGAATGGATGCACCTATGACTGAAGAGATTGGTCAGTATTTAAGAGCACTGCTACTCAGGGAAGCAGGGTGGTTTCCATAATCCACATGGTGGCTCACAACTGTTTGAAACTCAAGTTCTAAAGAACTGGTGCCCCTTTCTAGTGTCTATGAGCACCAGACAAGCATGCAGTACACATACATACACGAAGGCAAAACACTCGTACATATAAAAAATTCTTTAAAAAAGGAATGTTTATCAATAGAGCTTGCAGATAATTTAATGAGTAGCATTGTGGAGGGTCTATATGCTGGACCCATGTATCTCTCTATGAAACTGAAGACGGTGAAGCTCCAAGGGAGGATGGTGTGAGGTCACAGCTGTATCTGGCCTTTACAGTGTAATGGAGTGCAAGTCCCTGCAACCGAAAGGCCAGGCACCTCCTGACCACTGGCCATGAGAAAGAGAAATATATAATATGTAAGCTTTTTATGCTCTTTTGTATTTGTTTTATGATTTATAGTTTAAATAATTGGTCTTTTGCTAATTTTAAAAAGCCACAGAATCAAATGTAGTCTATGAGGTGTCTATAATACCTCAAAATTAAATTGTGAAGGAGCCAAGGTCAAGCATATGTCAGAATAATTCAATGTCTAGACAGCAAATAACTAGGAACCTAACTCTGACCTGATCTGGAGCCCAGGTGAGCTGCAGCTCACTTTGCACTCTAGGCATCTGCACAGGCATGCATGCAAGCACTCTTTTGCTCATGCTCAGCTCTTCTGGATCCTACAAGAATGAGTGTTTGGAGAGACAGGATTAAGTGTCCCTGGTTGAAGTAGAAATTTCTGGATTCTTTGGAAAGTCAGTTATGTCAACTGTTTTGCTGGGGCACACAGGTGAAAGGATGTCTTGCTAAAGCAGACACATGAAAGAAGGTTTTCCTGAGACAGACACAGGTAAAAGGATATTTTCTAAAGCAAATGTGTGAAAGAATGTATGAGGTTAAGAAGAAAATGAATATAACCCAACAGACAGTGAAGGATGCTGGATGGTATTGGTGAGTTTTGCCATGTCTTGCTGGTCGTTGTTTGTCAACACTTTACAGAAACAAATGCACCAAAAACGTCTGGGCTGTGCTGCAGCGTCTCACCACTTCCTTGGACTTGGGGGGATTGGCAGAGTGAAGTGGAAGTTTCTGGATATGTCAGCCAATACAGACTCACATGGAGTTTTGCTGAGGCAAGATCCATGGGAGGACACGTGATGTCTGGAGGGAGTACAAGTAGGACTCAATGGACAATGACAGCGTGTTTACATGGCTAGCTATGCAACATTTCATTGGCCTCATGTCTTCATCTTCACTGATCTTCACATAGTTGAGAGAGGCATGGCAGAGAACTTCTTCTGATGTCCCTGCTGGTCGTGGCCACTCCTGCTGACTTGTGCCAATTCAGCAGAAGCCTAGTTGTTTGTGCTGGGCTGTGCTACAGCTGCTGATTTGTGTTTGCTATCCTAACACTACCTTTAAACAGGATACAGCAGAGCCTTGTGGTTTCTTCTGGATCCACCTGCCATTGTTGATTTGTCAATAGTGTTTGTGAGTGGATCAAGCTGCTACTGCTGACTCCTGTGAACTGAACTGCTGATTTCCTGACAATGTAGATTGGATTTGCTCCAAAGAACTATTTCTAAACATGCCCAGTTCCCCCACGTCCTAATAACTTTCTTTTCCACTACCTCTGGTAGGTGGTGGGCTAGAAGGGAGGTGAAAGCATTTAAGAACCCTTATTAAAAGTAGGTTTTGAAAAAATCTAAGCCAACACTTGGTTCTTACATTTAGAACTGAATCTTCCATATCTTGCTGGAAGGAAGTTGGTTCTTTCTACTTAATGACACTCATCAGAGGATAATGTGTGTACATTTTTGATTTTTTCATTTTGCCTTGCTTTGTTCTTTCTAAATATTTTTCCTATTTGGCTGTTTTTATGTTAAATTATAGCATGAGTTATATTTTATACGATAGCATTTGAGTAAAATTCAGTGCACTTTAACACAGGTGTTTACCCTCCTATTTAATAAAAGGTAATTATACATCCCAAGAAGATAAACTTTATTCTAACTGTAAATATCCCTTTTTAAGCAAAAAGGTCTGCAACATTAAAATGTATAAAAGTATACAGAGCAGATATTACTGTATCATTTTTATAAAGGAAATTAAATAATCAAAAACAAAATTGCTGTGTGAAAGAACCTGAGCATCAGATAAAAAGTCAAGTTTTGTGATTTTTCTTTTCAATATTCTTCATATGTAACTAACTCTCTTCAATGGCTGGATCATGAGAAACATATACTTTTCACAATCTTTCTATCCAAGGGATGCATTTAAACGATCAATTTATTTGCCAAAGTGTGTGAACCAGTGTCACTGCATGTTTCAGACCAGCAAGAAATGTTCCTAGAAGCTAAATTTTCAGATCAATGTTGAAGTTGTGATCCTTGTGACACTAAAGTCACAAGTTAATTTTAAGTCTTTCCAGGGACATTAACAACTTTATATTCTAAAGACATAAGTAATTCAATCCTTTTCATAAAGCCATAATGCCTCAATGAAATCATGATATGATTTATGAGGTGTAAGAAACTAGTTTATGATTTTTCAACTGTTGGTTTACTCAAATGTCCTTGGCACATTTTCCGCAGTCCTATTGAAATGGTAATCCAGCCAACTGATGTAATTGAAACATTTCATGTTGCACAATAGTTTTAATGACACTGAGACATATAAGTATTTTTAAGCCAATTACAGTTACTATTTTAAATAGACTTAAAGGTAGTAACAAAAATAATAAAAGCAGCCACAATAGCATTAACATGTATTAAGCTCTGTACCACACAATGAACTAAGGACTACATATACACCTTGTCTGCTCCTCCTGACAGCCCCAAGAAGCAGCTACCAGTATCACTTCATGTCATAGATGAATGAAAGCTCAGAGAGAATAAGACCAGTTTGCTTACAGCCATTCATGACTAAAAAGGACAGAGTGGGGATTAGAATTAGTACTGATTATCTCTAATTCTAGTGCCCTACTGGGCTCTATTCAATGTCTGTCTCTTAGTGGACCTTATCCAATCCTTACACATTTTGTCTTTGACATTACCATCCACCAAAGTGATAACACACTTTGCTTTTTCTCAGTACGATACTTTCCAATAAACTTTAAATTTTCTATTTTAATCTATGTGATACTTGAAAAATTATTATCTGTATGGAAATTCTGAGCGGGCAAAGAAGCTGTTTTCATGTGGTTTGTTATGTTTGAGCACATATTACTGAGAAATAAGATGCTGGACTGTGCACTATGGAAGTACAGGGTTATATAATTCCCTTAGAATGGCTGAACTTATTCACAAGGGACCAGATGGCACAGTTGTTTCTTCAAAAGCAAGCAACAAAATCCTCAAACAAATACAGAGAATGATATTTTGAAGTTGCCTTAGGGTACATAGTCAAGTTATGAGGCAATTTAAAATCTGGACTTCATTTTCTTAAACAAAACAAATATCATTTAAAATATTTATAAACACAACTAATATGATTATGTTGAAAACAACTACATACATCTTTATTTAAATGGAACTGCCAATAATACAGCTGCTACAAAGAGAGGCACTGGCAGAGACCTCACTTCTGTCAGAGGGGTTCCAGGCAGGAAGAGCATGCAAAAGGCTTGCAATACATAATTTTATTAATTAAAATCTTAAAACACAACTTACAAATATATTATTTACTTAGACTGTATTGAAAATTAATTGGAGTTTATTACTATTAATTATCAAAAATGAATTCAAGCTAATAAGTCAGTTTATAAATATAACATTTCAGTTTTTAGAAAAAGGAAATAAAAATATAATATTTCACTTATTTAATGATATAGCTAGTATGATTTGGGATCATTAAGTTGCTAATATAAGTGATATAATTTATGTCTAACTTTAAGTTTGTAAGTTAGATGTGCTTAAGTAGTAGATTTTACTTGCCACATATTCTGGTTAGAATTAGACAAATTTTATTTTTTATGTATATGTATATACATGTAAGTACACATGTACATTATAGATATATATACATATGTGTGTATGCAAACATGTGTGTGATATGTACTGTGGTAGGAAGGTTGACATGAAGAAAATTTTACAGTGCTTCCTTTACCACATGAATCTGCATGAAAGCAAGCTCTAAGGAACTAGAAAAACCACCACTGCTACCTCTGCATATATAGGCAGCAGCTGTATGCACTGAGAATCTAGGCTGAAGCTAGCAGTTCCCTGGGAGTACTAACTCATTAGCATCTACTCAAGTGGCCCATACTCACAGATGTAAAGACAGTATCCTGACTTCTGCAGGAAATCACGTAGTAAGGTTTTCAGAACACAAGGCCCTAGCTACCGCTCTGCAAATTATTATTTTAAAACTGCAGAATTTCTAGTACAATTCATAAAGGAATGGATTCATTTCTTCCTAACTCACATCCTGTTCATAACTTTAAACATTCTCATTTTCTCTCCCAAAATGAATATGGCCAACACAAATGAGGAAGGGTGCCAAGCTCACAGACACGACTCACTCAGTAGTGAGTTCCCGCATTTGTTTTGTCTTTGTTTTTGTTCTCTTTCTTATAACTTTGATTTGAGAGTGAGCCTTGAGCTGTCTGCACAGAGATAGGAAGGAGATATTCAAAACCGCAACAGAAACTCCTGGGAATCAAGGCCCCTATGGTTCCAGGAACTGGGAAGGGAAACTTTGTAGCCTCTTCTCTTTCTTTTCTTGGCTTTGTGCTGAGAGCCAGTGTATGTGTGTGCATGTGCATATTGGTGGCTGTGCTATCACAAGAATGACAAAGACATTTAAGAGTCTAAGTAACTGTTACAATTATATTTCATAAGGCCAAAGTATACACACCGAAAATGGGTAGAAATACACAAGTTTCAAACAGGGAAACAAAAACTGAAAAAGTCAATAAAGATTCTCTGATCATAAGGATCAAGGTAGGTTGAGAAAGTCTTAAGAGCCCTATAGGACAGAATTAAAAGTAACATTGGGACAGACAGAGCGGTGTAAACAGATTTGAACAAATGATGTTCCCACATCCTTGCATGTAATAAAAACAAAGCAAAAAACCCAATTTATAGCATTAAGGGGCTCATAGAACCTAAAACTAATCAAGTTCAGACACATGATAATCATATAAAGAAGAAACAGGGCCTTGAAAACAGCATAGAAAAACAATTTATTACATTATAGAAATCATGAGTGCAATAAATACAGAGTGCTTTCTTTTCTTCTTCTTCTTCTTTGTTTCTTTGTTCCTTTGGTTTCTCTGTAGCTCTGGCTGTTCTTTACCTCCACTCTGTAGACCAGGCTGGCTTTGAATTGAGCCGCCTGCCTCTGCCTCCTAAGTGCTGGGATTAAAGGCATGTACCACCGCAGCCCAGCTAGACTTCTTACGAGAACCCCCGGGGGCAGAAGGGAAGCTGAATCTACCACTAATAAAATCGAGCAGTTCTCTGAATTCAGGCCATTTGGTAGAGCTTTTCTAAATGGTCTTCTGAGGAGCACAAGTTCAGGTTTTACTGAGGTCCTTTAAGTGCCTCCTAGCACACCTCACTGTGTGAAGACCTAGATTCTCTAAACCTTTATCAGTACAGTTATTAAACAAAGCAAAATGCTTGAGGGCAGAAACTGGGTCTCCTTTATTAGGGGTTCCCAAGCATCTGCATTTGATTGATAAATGGTGGAGTTCAAGTTGCATGAATGAGTGACTATCCTAAGACGGTCCAGTACAAAATAAAAGCACATAGGAAGGGGAAGAAGATCCAAAGCACTAAGGGGACTTGACTATGTAAACAGGAAGGTAAACGATTTTAAATATTATATTAATTCATTTAATAGAATTATTTCGAGATGCAAAAGCACATACTTATAAATGTTCATTAGATTACTAGTATCTGAGTTTAAAGTCTTCATGATGACTTTAATATGTCACCTGAGTGAAACCTTCATAACCTAACATTAGCTCTCCATTTCTAGACTTGCCAGAGCCAGGCTTTAACAAAGAGTGATATGACGGACCGAGTGATTTACATCACTTAATGTGATAAGTTTGAACTCTTGAGACCTATTTGTCTATTGTCTATAGTTTAGTTCCTTAGCATGAATTTTTTTTTGCAATACTACATGGTGAGTAAAATAATTAAACGTCACATCATGAGCTAAATAAGATCTTTGATAATGTAATTTTCCTACATTCCAGTTTGCATTTCTGTTGTTGTAGTAAACAACCATGCCCAACGGGAACCAGAGTAAGAAAGAGTTTATTCCAGCTTCTACTGGATCTTGAAGGGAAGTCAGGACAGAAATTCATAGGCAGGAAAGAAGCAGAGGCCATGGAGGAGTGCTGTTTACTGGATTTATTTCTTATACAACTCAAGGCCAACCTGCACAGGAACATATAACCCACAGTAGGATAGGGCGTCCCAGCTTATTAGTCATTAAGAAAATACCCCAGAGACACGCAGCAACCCTTCAACCAAGATTCACTCTTCCTAGGAATGTCTAGGTAAGCTCACAAAGCCAGTCAACATACACATACATGTCAAATTTGCTATTGCCTGGCTATTACATTAATAAAATATTAATATAAGTATTAAAAAATGAGCAATATAGAAAGACACAACCTGTTTCTTCTTTCATTTTTAACTTCTGCTGCTCTTGAACTTTCCTTTTAAACTTTCTTAGAAGGTTAGCTTCTTTTTGACCACCCATTTTATTCTTCCAACACATAGTTAATAAGGAGTGCTTGACTTTAGGACTCAACAGTAGAGCTAGCCAGTCCCATCTCACCCTTCCCTCTCCCTCCATTCATATGAATTTTAACATAATAGCCATGCACATTTTTTATATATAAAATTACTGTCTTAAGACTTCCACAGACTAGTGTAAATGAAACAGTTTTCTTTTTGGGATATGGGAAAGCACTATACAAACTATTTGGATAATTAAACTGGTAACAGGAGTTGATCATTTCATCCAAGTGGACCTTGAAAACAAATGTCCAAAGTCCAGTGTTGAAAGGCACTTTCGTTATTAATATTTCATAAAAATATTTCAAACACTGAGAAAACTAATTAGTGCTTTTTAGGCTATTGAAGAAAATCCATATCTTCAAAAGTCAACAATAGTTTTAAACTGGTATGACTCTTGTCTTCAGCTTTTAATATAACATCTTAGTGCCTTCCTGCTGCAGCGCGATGTAGACTGATTGTAAGTTATAGTTTTGAAAAGGTAATGTGGGGAGATGAATTCTAGACTCTAACATGACAAAACTATAGGTGTGAAACTGTCCTTGTTGATATCTTTTGTAGTCGTCACATTTAGTAGATGAGGTAACAGAAACACAAGAAGTGCCCACTTGTGCATTAATGACAGGGTGGATAATGAGAGTCCAATTTTCTGCTTTCTAGTTTAGTAAACTTTCACTCATATACAACAGTGAAGGCGGTAATAGAAAAGATTTATTCAGGCTTACTCCTTAGTAGACTTAATGCTAGCAATTCTTAGCATTACTTCCTTAGAATTATTCAATAATTAGTTTATCACCACAATTGATCGATCAGATAATTCTACATCCTGTAACAGCACCAGAATGTGAAGCCTGGTTTGTCACACTGTGAAGATGTGCTATTTTATTCAGTCAAATCACTGGACACATTTAATAGACAAATTCACCAGTTAAAACTATGAAAGGAACCATTTGTACAGTCTGAGCACATAAGGAAGTCTGCTGGAGACAGTGACTTCACAGTACCTTAGTACCTAAAGGTACTAAGTCTAGCTGCGATGTTGATAAATCTTGGGTTCTGAATTGTAGCTGTGTCCTGATACAGCTGGGTCTTAGGGAACTTACTTCTCTAAGCATTATTTTCCTGGTTTCTCCATCTGAAATATGACACAGGGCATCCCTCACTGAGTTATTATACAGTAAAATAAAAGAATATATTTAAACAGTATAATTCTTGGCAGTGTATCCAATGACAGTTTTTTTAAAGTCATTTGCTTTCGCTTTTTTACTTGCATTTTTGGTTTTTTAACACACGCCCCTAGAGTATAAAACTCAGTTCTAAGAAATATGATTATGTAAAGCACATACTATTCTGGTAATACTTGGTTATAACCAAGAATTGTTATATTTGGATCATATAAGGATTTAAGTAGATTCCTGGGAAGGCTTCCACAGAATACTCACGCAGGAGAGTTTCCTCAGAAGGTTACTCCAATCTAACACATTAGCTTCATCTGCTGGAATAGGGTTTCACAAACCACCCCTTTCCACACAAGAAAAAGCTTATTTTTTTCTTATTCTTTTAACCAAATAAGATACTATCATCCAAGTGAATACCTCTTTTTTGAGCTCTTACAACCTTGCTGAATACATATTTAGACAAAGGACATAGACAAATGATATAGGAGTATACGTGTGATTAAGGCAAGTCAATCTCTATATATTTGGAAAAGTGAAACCCAGCAGCAGCAGCTCTCATCTTTGCACCTTAGCTCAGTTACCAGTGCCCTGAGATATATTTATATACACACACGTGTGTGTGTGTGTGTGTGTGTGTGTGTGTGTGTGTGTGTGTGTGTGTGTGTGTGTGGTGGGGGCAGCACCCTGATTTCTGGTTGAGATAGGTTGAACCCTGAGAGATCCTAAAAGGGACGGCAGGTGCATTCCCATTCTCCCAGAATATCAGGGGGCCATGTAGCTGGCCACCCCCAAAGACCCCTATAGAGAGTTTTGAGACAGACCAGTCAGGTAGAGCTATGCCCGAAGCCCCTCCTCCACACGTGACCACAGGTCATGTAGGCCCAAGACAGATCAGTCACAGAGGACAATGTCCCAAACCCCTCCTTCATAGGTGAGGACATGACCACAGGTAACAGAGGCTCAGGACAGATCAGTCATAAAAACAGGACCATGCCCCCAAATATGTAGATGAGGCTGGACCCATCCAAAACACTATTTAACTGTCCAGTTCAGAATTAAAAGGGTGCAGGAATTATTCCACAGTCTGAGACCTTCTGTCTTAAGAGCTGTACCTTGCTCTTTCTATCTCTATAAAGAATTAAGTAGGAAGTTTGATGGGGAGTATATTGAATCTGTAGATTGCTATTGGTAAAATGGCCATTTTTAGTATATTAATCCTGCCAATCCATGAGCACGGGAGATCTTTCCATCTCCTCAGATCTTCATCAATTTCTTTCTTCAGAGATTTGAAGTTCTTATCATACAGATCTTTCACTTGTTTGGTTAAAGTCATACCAGGATATTTTATATTATTTGGGACTATTGTGAAGGGTGTCATTTCCCTAATTTCTTTCTCATCCTGTTTATCCTTTGAGTAGAGGAAGGCTACTGATTTGAGTTAATTTCATACCCTGACACTTTGCTGAAGTTGTTTGTCAGGTTAAGTAGTTCCCTGGTGGAACTTTTGGGGTCACTTAAGTATATCAACACATCGTCTGCAAATAGTGATAATTTGATTCTTCCCTTCCAATTTGTATCCCTTTGACCTCTTTTTGTTGTCTGATTGCTCTGGCTACGACTTTTAGTACTATGTTGAATAAGTAGGGAGAGAGTGGGCAGCCTTGTCTAGTCCATGACTTTAGTGGGATTGCTTCAAGTTTCTCTCCATTTAGTTTGATGTTAGCTACTGGTTTGCTGTATATTGCTTTTACTATGTTTAGATCTTTCCATCCCAGTTTGCAATCCCACCAACAGTGGAGGAGTGTTCCTCTTTCTCCACATCCTCGAAAGTATCTGCTGTCACCTGATTTTCTTTTTATCTTAGCCATTCTGACTGGTGTGAGGTGGAATCTCAGGGTTGTTTTGATTTGCATTTCCCTGATGGCTAAGGATGTTGAACATTTCTTTAGGTGTTTCTCAGTCATTTGATATTCCTAAGCTGAGAATTCTTTGTTCAGCTCTGTACCTCATTTTTAATAGGGTTATTTGATTCTTTGGAGTCTAACTTTTTTAATTCTTTGTATATTTTGGACATTAGCCCTCTATCAGATTAGGATTGGTAAAGATCTTTTCCCAATCTGTTGGTTGCCATTTTGTCCTAACAACAGTGTCTTTTGCCTTACAAAAGCTTTGCAGTTTTATGAGGTCCCATTTGTCAATTCTTGATCTTAGAGCATAAGCTATTGGTGTTTTGTTCAGGAAATTTTCCCCAGTGCCCATGTGTCCAAGACTCTTCCCAACTCTTTCTTCTATTAGTTTGAGTGTATCTGGCTTGATGTGGAGGTCATTGATCCACTTGGACTTAAGCTTTGTACAGGGTGATAAGAATGGATCGATCTGCATTCTTCTACATGTTGACCTCCAGTTGAACCAGCACCATTTGTTGAAAATCCTATCTTTCTTCTATTGGATGGTTTTGGCTCCTTTGTCGAACATCAAGTGATCATATGTGTGTGGGTTCATTTCTGGGTCTTCAATTCTGTTCCACTAATCTGTCTGCCTGTCTTTGTACCAATAACATACAGTTTTTTATAACTATTGCTCTGTAATACAGCTTGAAGTCAGGGATGAAGATTCACCTAGAAGTTCTTTTATTGTTGAGTACAGTTTTTGCTATCCTGGCTTTTTTGTTATTCCAAATCAATTTGCAAATTGCTCTTTCTCTCTCTATAAAGATTGAGCAATCATTCTGGAAATCAGTCTGGAGGTTCCTCAGAAAATTGGAAATTGCACTACCTGAGGACCCAGCTATACCTCTCCTGGGCAAATACCCAAAAGATGCTCCAACATACAACAAAGATATATGCTCCACTATGTTCATAGCAGCCTTATTTATAATAGCCAGAAGGGGAAGACCTTGGTCCTGCCAAGTTGGACTCCCAGTGCAGGGGAATGTTGGGGGGGGGCTGGTAAGGGAGGTGGATGAGGGGAACACCTGTATGGGGGAGGGGTGGGAAAGGGCTTATGGACAGAACCCGGAAAGGGAATACTTTGAAATGTAAGTAAAGAAATATATCTAATAAAAATAATTAAAAAAAAAAAGCTATAACACCTCCTTCTTGGGGATCTGCTCTCCTTTAAATCGCCACCAGAAGCTTCCCTGCACCCTTCACTGGCTAGTCAGTCTCCAGCTGGCTCAGCCAGGCCTGAGCAACCTAAGAGGCAGGCAGCAGCAGAAAGGAGGAGGACTGGCAGCTGGGGGCAGTGGAAGCACCTAGCCCGGCAAGAGATCTCCGTGGGAGAGTGCCTAGCACCAAAGACACACACACAGACACACACAGACACACACACACATACACACTCCCATAACCATAGGTTAGGTTGAGCTTCAAGTACACAAAGAAAATGATCTTCTGAGATGTTATTTCGGCATCTACAATGCAAGTTTGGGAAGAGACCATGGATGTTCTTATCGGACCCTCCCTAACTCCTATTCTCCAGTCTTTCCCATTAGCTCTTAGCAGAGCCATCAAAGACACCTACCAACATAAGAGATAGCTAAGTGATCTTAAGGAGGTTCTAGGAAGGAAGAGTTACTCTTCCACTCTCATACTAAGATCCAAGCAATGCTAATCAGTACCATAAAGAGGCATCTGTCCAGTAGGCAGAAGTCCTCACATCATACAAGCGCTACTAACTCAGCACTAGTAGCTGCTCCAGTGCCTTGAGGTATCTGTTCTGTGATAGGCACTCAGTAATGGGATGTCTGAAGAAGAAGGCAGTGGTTGCAGGTAATGTTAACAAATGCTTTTCACGACAGTAGAACTGTTGGATAGCATTTGCCAACATCATGGTATAAATACTCAGCATGGCTGATTCAAAGCGCCAGTGGTTTAAAAGTTCCTTACAGGTGAATACTTTTAGGAGTCTAGTATGAGCTGCCAGTTCAAGACTCTGAAGTGAGGACTTTCCACAGTTAACTGAGAAGGGAAGCTCTACCTTGAATAGGAGAGGTACCATTCTAGGGACAAGGTGGAGTTTCAAATAAACATAAAAAGGGAATAAAGAGGTGCCCGCCACCTTGTGTGGTCCATGCTGCCATTGTCATGATGGACTGTATGGAACCTGTCAAACCATGGGCCAAAAATCCTTCCTGCCCTCAAATTGCTTTTGCTGTGTCAATACTAAAATAATTAATGGGAAAATAATTCAAAGGATCCCTTTAATGCCAAGAATTAAACAGTCTAACTTGCAGATCACACCAGCTCTTCAAATGCCTCACTGCTGGTTTCAATCTATTAGGTGTGATAGCAACATGTCTACTTACTATGGGCTTGCTGGGTTCTTCTTCAAGTCCTGAATAGGAGACCCAGCTACCTAGTGTCTGCTGCCAGTCAGAGACAAAGCTACACACACAAGTGTTTCTTGCCAAATCTCTAATTTGAAAAAGCCCTTTATGTTTTGTTTGGTTAATAAAAGTATGTCTTTTAATATTGTACTCTGATAATCTTTCCTGGTTGTATATAAATTCTAGTGAGATGATTAAATGAACACTATAATAGCTTCTTGCTGTTTTTTTGAACAATTACACTACTGTGCATGGTCTACCTACTAATTACTACTAATAGCTATGGTTCCCGAACACTACAAACTGCAGTACACCTACAGACAAGAAAGAGCCCGCTTCATACAACTACTGAAAAAGACTGTTCACAGGCATGTTGAAAACACTAATTTAAACGTTGATATATTTCCCCAACATTTTCTTAAACTCAATTCAGTATTTACCACATGCTGTAGGGAAGAGAAGGTATATCTGATCTGTGAGCTGTTTCTCATTTGCTAAATCTTGAAAGTGGAAGTAACTTAATATTATACTCAAATATGCTTCAACGCTCTTACCTGCACATTTGTAGTCCGAGGCTACACCTTTAAGCGTTGCATCAAAGATGGATATTTCCATTCTCTGTTTCCTGTGGTGACAACTCAGAAGCAAGGAAGGCTGGGATACAATTAAATGAAGAAACAAGTCTAGCTCTAAGTCACCGGTTCCTCTTCGACCCGGCTGCCGAACTACAGTGACCCCGAGGGCTTGTCTAGCAGATGACCGTGTGGATGCATGGAGGCTTTCAAGGGAGAGAACCCTTATCTTCTTCCCTGAAGAAAAAGAAGTACTAGTGCTTAAGGGATCTTCAGCAGTCGCCATGGAAATGCACGCCTGGTTAGGCTTAGCTGCATCAGAATCAACTTCTGGGAGATTTAAGGAACTCTTGCCTGTTTTTCCACCTTCCTTCTGTTCTGGTAATTTGCATTTGGGTAAGGCCACAGAGGAATAGGTCATTAGGGAGATCCTGCTGGCAGTAATAAATATGTCGAAGGGAATGAAGTTAAGATTTTTCACAATGGATGACTGGTGGGAGGGGCGGGCGATGCGGTGCTGACTGGCACCACTGTGCTGCTCTATTTGCACAATGCGGATTCTAACACTGTCACTGCCAATGCCACTGTCCTGAGCACCACTGCATCCAGAAGAGGTTTCGGCTGTGCCTGCATCAAATGTATCTGCTTTCTTCTGTTCGTGTTTAGAGATCTGTAAGAAAAAAAAAAAAAGCAAATATGTCAAAGTAGTTATGCATCAAGTGTCACTACATGAACAATGTTATATAAACATGCTGTTTAAAGGAACTTATAATGAGTTTAGTATAACTTAAAGCCATAATCATAAAAGCTAAGTGGATGCCCATTTCCAAGAAAAAAATTGCCTCATAATCCACAGGAAATTTTTTCCTTGTTTTGAGAATGGTTCATGCTCCTTAGCCTGGGCTCTATGTTTTCCAGATTGGTCTGAGATTCACAGCAATCCTTATGTTCAGTCTCCCAACAGCTGAGGTTACATGCCTGACACCATGCCAAGGAATTCTTGAGAACAAATATCAAATGTGCATCTCCTTGATTAAAATGTATTTCAGAGTGTCAGTATTTCTCACTTTATATTAATAAAATAAATCAGCCATTAAAAATGTTTCCCCACGCCCTTGGTCCTGCCAAGACGGAGCCCCCGGTGAACGGGATTCTTGGGGGGAGGGGGGGAAGGGGGGGGGGATGGGGAGGGGAACAACCATATAGAAGGGGAGGGGTATGGGTAGGGGAATGTTGGCCTGAAAAACCGGAAAGGGAAAAACATTTGAAATGTAAATAAGAAATACCCAAGTTAATAAAGATGGAAAAAAAAAAAAAAGAAAAAAAGAAAAAAGAAAAAAAATTTCCCCAAATTACGTTAGTAGTCTTACAATAATCTTCCAAATAATGCAATAAATGACTTCAGCTACCAACTGGGATAACCACTGGTGAACACTGATTCCACCTGGGTTCAGGGTACACTGTTTTTCATCTTATCATAAAACTGGTTTGTAGAATTTTGTATAGTTTTTAGAAAGAGGGAAACTATAAGAAATTCAGACTTTGAGGGCAAAGACTGTCACTAAATAAGTGGATGGCACTTAGAAAGATGTGACTTTTTCTTTTTCTACAACAGGACTTGGGAGGAGGGTAAAGGTGAGCCGTCAAGTCAACACTCCAGTTATGAAGGCCTCCGAGGGTAGGCTTCCCACTGATGAATGACGCCTTGTGGAGAAGAAAGGACTGTGGTGGCAGCGGATGGGCAAAGTCCCTCTGAGACCCTCTGCTTCTCCTGGGATCTGCTAACAACCTAGCTGGCACTGGACACTCACTTGGTTTTATTTGAAGTGATAGAGACTAATCCATATAAATATGGGAAATCAATAACACTACACAAGAAAAACAACCCCCTATTCGTTATTCCCTATGCACTAACAAGTGTCATCAGTGTCGTTATTCCCTATGCACTAACAAGTGTCATCAGTGTCGTTATTCCCTATGCACTAACAAGTGTCATCAGTGTCGTTATTCCCTATGCACTAACAAGTCATCAGTGTCGTTGTTCCCTATGCACTAACAAGTGTCATCAGTGTCGTTGTTCCTATGCACCAACAAGTGTCATCAGTGTCGTTATTCCTAAGTGCACCAACAAGTGTCATCAGTGTCGTTATTCCTATGCACCAACAAGTGTCATCAGTGTAGTTGTTGTCATCCCGTTGCACCAACAAGTTGTGCACTAACATCAGTGTCGTTTATTCCTAATGCACCAACAAGTGTCATCAGTGTCGTTATTCCCCTATGCACTAACAAATTGTCATCAACAAGTGTGCATAACAAGTGTCGTCGCTATTCCCATCATTGCACCAACAAAGTGTCATCAGTGTAATTTATTCCCTACGTTAACAAGTGTCATCAGTGTCGTTGCCTATGCTAACAAGTGTCATCAGTTATTTGTTCCCCTAACAAGTGTCATCTAACAAGATTGTCATCAGTGTAACAAGTGTCATCCCGTTGTTCCTATGCACCAACAAGTGTCATCAGTGTAGATTGTTCCCTATGCACTAACAAGTGTCATCAGTGTCGCTTGTTCCTATGCGCACTAACAAGTGTCATCAGTGTAACAAGTGTCATCAGGTGGATTGTTCCTATGCACTAACAAGTGTCATCAGTGTCGTTGTTCCCTATGCACTAACAAAGTGTCATCATTCCCCAACAAGTGTCATCATGCACTAACAAGTGTCATCAGTGTCGTTGTTCCCCATGCACTAACAAGTGTCATCAGTGTTTGTTCCTATGCACTAACAAAGTGTCATCAGTGTCGTTATTTCCCTATGCACTAACAAGTGTCATCGCGTTGTTCCCTATGCACTAACAATGTCATCAGTGTTGTTCTAATACTAACAAGTGTCATCAGTGTCGTTGTTCCTATGCACTAACAAGTGTCATCAGTGTCGTTATTCCCTATGCACCAACAAGTGTCATCAGTGTGCATAACGTGTCATTTCCTATGCACTAACAAGTGTCAAGTTGTCATCAGTGTCATCAGTGTCGTTATTCCTATGCACTAACAAGTGTCATCAGTGTCGTTGTTCCCTATGCAGTAACAAGTGTCATCAGTGTCGTTGTTCCCTATGCACTAACAAGTGTCATCAGTGTCGTTGTTCCCTATGCACTAACAAGTGTCATCAGTGTCGTTGTTCCCTATGCACTAACAAGTGTCATCAGTGTCGTTATTCCCTATGCACTAACAAGTGTCATCAGTGTCGTTATTCCCTATGCACTAACAAGTGTCATCAGTGTCGTTGTTCCCTATGCACTAACAAGTGTCATCAGTGTCGTTGTTCCCTATGCACTAACAAGTGTCATCAGTGTCGTTGTTCCCTATGCACTAACAAGTGTCATCAGTGTCGTTGTTCCCTATGCACTAACAAGTGTCATCAGTGTCGTTGTTCCCTATGCACTAACAAGTGTCATCAGTGTCGTTGTTCCCTATGCACTAACAAGTGTCATCAGTGTCGTTGTTCCCTATTCCCTATGCACTAACAAGTGTCATCAGCTGCTACTCAACAGCTTCCCTCTACTCCGCCCCCTTGTGGTTATAACCACATCACAGAGGACACTGAAAGGCCATTTCTAGACGACAAGGTATTACCCTTGTCCAGTCACACTGGCCTCGGGCATAGTCGCACAGGCAGTCTTCTGTCTGTCTGTCTCCCGTACTGTCTTAAAAGAGCCTGTAAAAAGCATGCACCATTTCATTTAATGTCATGACTAATTCTTTTCAATGAGTCCCACATAATTATAATTTGGGGCTTTTATTCTTGCTAAGACACATCTACGAGAATTGATGAGAAATTCTAAATAAGTTCTCAGATGTTAATAGTATGAAAATATGTTAAGTTATTGAATGTTTCCAATCACCTTTTCAAAGGACTGCACTAGGATCCAAGACAACTTGGAATGGAGAAATATTCTTAAGGCACAGTGTATCTCCTAAGTGTTATTTATCAGTTATTATATTCTAATTCGACTGGTTAAAAATATTTTGCCAAATGCTACAAACTAGTGTAAGCTGACTCCTAAAGACACACTGTAAAATATAAATAACTTAATCAAAGATAATGAGGACGCACTTAGGAACTTTCCCAACAATTTTTATCTTGATTCTATAGTGCTGAGAAACACAAAGACATAACCTATTTGAAACAAAACAATGTAACCCTACTCTTAGAGGGCACTCTAATGTGTACCATTAAACACTCTAATTGGATATTTTTTATTTACATTTCAAATCCCGGTTTCCTGACCATAGCTCCCCTAGCCCATCCTTCCTCCCACTTCTTCTATGACGGTGTTCCCCTACCCATCCACCCATCCCTTCCCCCTTTCCCGCTCTGACATTGCCCTACATTAGAGGGGAGGTGTCTAGCCTTGGCAGGACCAAGGGCTTCTCTTCCCATTGATGGCACCGTTTTCTGAAGTTACTTGATCCAAATGGTGCTCTTGTCCTCAAGTCAATCTGTCTACACTGTGCTCTTGTCTAACCACAGCACTTCACTGAGCTGGAAGCAGCTGGCTAAGAGTCATCCATCAATATGTTCTCTTCTTGGTAATCTTAATACTTCTCATAATTCTAGTACAGCATAAATTATACCATGCTAAAGTATAAAGTTCTATAATACTGAATTGTGGTGTTAATATAATATATTATTAGAACAATATGGTTAAATGATGGACTGCATATACACCAGTTTCCACTAAATTGTGGGACTGAAAATGTTCTGTTCCATTGTGATGTCCTGGTTATTCTAATTTCACTGAACAATGGATTTCTAACATTTATGTGATATGACGTGTAAGTACTGCCATCATATAACAGAACAGCCTGGTACACACACCTGTACCACACACTACACAATACTTTATTACATAACAATAATTACAATAATTTATTATGACACCATTTTCACTGTTTTCTGTGGTGACAACTCAGAAGCAAGGAAGGCTGGGATACAATTAAATGAAGAAATAAGTCTAGCTCTAAGTCACCGGTTCCTCTTTGACCAGGCTGCCGAACTACAGCGACTCCAAGGACTTGACTAGCAGATGGCCGTGTGGATGCATGGAGGCTTTCAAGGGAGAGAACCCTTATTTTTGAACTGTATCCTTATTTTAGTGTGTACTGATGCTTATAACAGGGTTAGAGTAAACAGTACACTTTTGCACCCACAGCCATTTACATTTTGTATTCACTACCTTTCTCCATTGTATTATTTTCTTTTATGATTTTTAGTTAATCAGGACCCAAAACAATGGGACATAACAAACACACACACACACACACACACACACACACACACACACACACACACTCACTACGTGTTCAGCAGGCTATACCATCTAGTCTGATATACATCATACTCCATATTCATACTCCTGTGAGGAGAACATTTAATGGTACACATACTTCTCAGAGTATTCCTACAGATAAGTTATAGTGGTGTATAGCTATATATATATATAGTTCTTTGAGTCAGACAAATGGGAGACCAAGTCCTATACTTTGGACGACTGTAAACCTTTGTACGGATATTCATAAGACAGAGTTAATTATTCTTCACAGTGTTGGTCTGAGGATTTCAAAATGCAGTCTACCTTAGAAAGTAGCAGTGCCTAGCACAGAGAAAATTCCCTAAACTAGGCAGGTGCTAAAGGTCTGTAGTTTTTACTAGGTGAAGAACTCCTAGATAGAATGATAAGTAGGGATAAGTCCTCAACATATCGAAGAGGATCCTTAAATGTGCAGTGGTAATTGTTCTTCCTATACTAGCAATTGAAAACAAATCACATAGCAGACTGAATTAATGATTGTCAAGATGCAGATGCATGTTTTTGAAGACTTCCCAATACTGAGCTTTGTAATGTCTTTCACAGACTCATCACGAAGCTTTTGGGGTTGTGCATGCTCTATATTGTGAGCTAAGCATACGGTAAGCAATCCTTCGGTAAGCAATCCTTCGTCTCTGGATGGCTCTCCTTAAACTGTAGTATTCACATGCAAGACTAACACAGCACTGCATGAGGTGCTGCACTGAAAACAGGAATCAAACGCTTTATGCCTGATAGGTTAAAACAACTCCCTCTTCATAGAAATGTCTGCAACCCTTCTGGGTGCTGCCCCGCTTTCTCCCTTGCACACTGATTCCTCATACTACAGTCTGCCTCAGCAGTGTGAACAGGTGTGAGTGATTGCTGCTTGTTACAGAGTTAGCATATTATACACACTGTCTTTCCTAAATGCTGTCATCTTTTGAGAGAGTATTGCTACCAACTGAGGCAGAAGGAGGTTATTCAATAGGGCCACGAGGAGAAAGCTGACAGTTTATAAGTAAAAGAAAACACCTTACTAGTATTCTTGGAATACAAGAACAAATGTAATTTAGGAAGTAAGTTAAAATGGTTCCTTACTCTCAAGTAACAGCTTAACTTTTCAAGCTTTGTGTCATTCTGTCAAAATTTCAAATATACCTCCAAGTGAAAGTTCCCTCTTCAAAAGCTATCCTTGTTCTCTCGACCAGGAAAGTCAACCCAAGATGAACACCTGGAATTACGCAGGCTTCATGCATGCAGAATTTGTTTCCAACTCACACACTGATGTTTAAAATCTTGTCTCTCTGAGAACAAGCATATTAATTGCTCCTATAGGTGTTAACATGAGAACACAAACACCCATCCAGTCTGCACGGAGAGTTACACAACAGGCTCCAGGACATGTCCCTGAAGTCTTGAGATATAGGTAAATGGTAGGGGCAAGGTGGCAGCTATCTGCTCAACACACACGGGTTACTGAACAGAATTCATCTGGTGGCTAATTCTGCTCACTACTGACCAGAATGGAATTTGAACCAGTGACCCAGAAATAAAAGACTGGATCTCATTGGGGTAAAAAAAAGAGCTCCAAATCTGTCAGTATTAGGAACTAATCCTAGCAATGGGAGCACTGCACAAGCCTGACTCAGTATTAGGAACTAATCCTTGCAATGGGAGCACTGCACAAGCCTGACTCACTATTAGGAACTAACCCTTGCAATGGGAGCACTGCACAAGCCTGACTCAGTATTAGGAACTAATCCTTGCAATGGGAGCACTGCACAAGCCTGACTCAGTATTAGGAACTAACCCTTGCAATGGGAGCACTGCACAAGCCTGACTCAGTATTAGGAACTAACCCTTGCAATGGGAGCACTGCACAAGCCTGACTCAGTATTAGGAACTAATCCTTGCAATGGGAGCACTGCACAAGCCTGACTCACTATTAGGAACTAACCCTTGCAATGGGAGCACTGCACAAGCCTGACTCTTTCTGCAAGCATCCAAATCATTTTAGTATCACAATAAGGTGGATATGGGGGCATGTTTGAAAGTCCAACACTTTGTCACCATCTCACTGTGGATTTATCCATCCTGGTTGAGGAAGAGCTGGCCAACTGTTAGGACTATTTTATGATTCATTGTATGTGTTGGGCCTTAAACCTGGGCCTCATCAAATTTACTACTCATCTGAAAAGACAAAGAGTTCACAATGTAAATCAGTCTGAGGCTAACCCTGCGTCGTTCCTGTGTGCTGTGGGGAGTGCAGTGTGCATCTCTGAGCACCACAGATCATCAGCTCCCCCACTCCTTACCTAACTTAGTTAAAATGGACAATAAAAGTTTTCTTTAATTAGCTACTGGTGTGCATTAACATGATCATGATTAAACCATAAAAACCAACTGTACATAACTCTGGTCCCCTGTTCCATATGTTTTGAATTATTCTGTTTGAAAATGTACTTTGCGTCCCTTTTAAAAGTTCGACCTTCTGCTTTCAGAGAATTAAATGCATATTACTGTAGTGAAGAAGATAATGTTTCAGACCTCCAGGCATATATTAAACACACTGGCAGCACTTGAGACAAAATGCTTTACTTATTAGATACTTCCTATTCTAAACAGTGTCATCAAAGGCTAAAAACAAAATCCATATAAAAGCTGCACAATGCTTCCACACAGAACCTGTGCCAAAATCCCTGTACTTTCCAACTAATGAGGAAAGGATGTGTCCTCTTAACATGTGAATGTAAGATTTTCCAAGCATTCACTTTAGGAAACTAGACTATTGATTCCATATGGGTTATGTTAAATGAGACTGTATTGGTAAAATAACCTTTAAGATATCTGGCATGATAACAATAATTAAACAATATTCCAAAGACTAAAACAAAAGGGAATTTGGTTCCACAATGGCTAATTAAAATAAAATGAAAAAACACAGCATGCCATCCATCAAGATAAATTGTTATTGTTTAAGAACTTTTAAAATACTGTTAAAATATACTTTTAGATACAATCTGAAAGAGATGGGAAAATATTTGTGGCTTAAAAATGGATAGTTTGGTGAAAAAAAAAAGTATAGGATTCTGAAATTTTATGTGGAGATAACAGCTTTAAAGCCATGAGCACAACCAGATGGTCCTTAAATCACAGGGGTTCTACAGTTTCACTATCAGTGGGTCTCAGTTTAAGGTTTTCAATAGCTAGGAAAGCACAGCACTCTGCTAGTTTATTTCTTAGATGACTTCAGTGAATTTCCCTACCCGTCCACAGCACTGCATTATGGTGCTGAAAGCTGGAGTTCAAGAGAGAGGGACTGGAGCGACTTCTTCTTCTTAATATAACATGTTCACTAGTTCAAACTGCAGTCTGCTGAGCCTCAGTGCCTCAGAGGGCACTAAAACCACATGGGGTAAGGGACAACAGTAAGCAACGAAGTGCAGTCATTTCTCCTTATTTTAATAAGACGCTTTTCCATGGCACTTTGGAATAGAAAAGACAAGTCGGGTTGAAGCTTCTTGTTAGGTCATAGGAGCATTTTTAAAATCACACTGAAAATCACCCCCAGCCACGTGTGGTGGCACATAAATGCACTCCTGACATCTAGGAGGTGGGGGACAGAAACAATACCAAAACTCAAACCAACACACACACACACACACACACACACACACACACACACACACACACACACCCCAGCTTGAATAATACAAGTGCTATAAATATATTTTCAAATGTATTACAAGAAGAAATGTGTAAAAGCAAACTTGAGTATTTGCAAGGACTACATTTTTGCTCTAATGAAAATGAGGGGAAATGTAGCTTCTATTTCAACTGCACTTCATTTCTGTGTTCAGTGGTCACTATGGGGCAGGAAAAAGCCTGCTAAAGCTTAGCCAGGTGCAGGTGCACATGCCTGGAATCCCGCCTTTGGTAACTGAGGGAGTGTGACATAGCATTGACACGTCCTTCGTCAGGCAACAATCAGACTTTGACCTGGATCAAAATAGCTTTTTCCAATTATGAGTTCATTTTCCACATCTTATAAATTATAAAAAAGTCAAGTGTAAAACCACAGAATCAAAGTTTCAATCAAATCTGTATATTACTGTATCCTGATTTTACTGCCCTGACTAAAACTTAGCAGTGCTCTCAAACAAGTAAACATCATGTCTGCCTTTCCAAATCAAATGCAGTTAAAAGGAGGAGTGGTTAAAGCATACTGAATGACAAATGAGTGTATTTATAAAGTTGAAAAAAAAATCATGTGCTTCCCTATCCAAATAGATATGAAATAGTATGGCATGCCAGGACTGGGAGAGGTAGTTACTGGACTTTAATACAATGATTATCCACATTGGGAACTTTATGTAAATAGCAAATTGTACTAATTTTATCAAGAAACGAGTATATTTTTATACTTCTAATGATTGAGTATTACAGATCAGAAAAATATTTTGGGGAATTGCTATTTCAACTCAGTGATATGGTAGGTAATGTTTTAAAAAGCACAGATTAAGTCTGGGGGTCCCTCAGAAAATTGGACATAGCACTACCTGAGGACCCAGCTATACAACTCCTAGGCATACATCCAAAAGATGCTCCAACATATAACAAGGACATATGCTCCACTATGTTCATAGCAGCCTTACTTATAATTGCCAGAAGCTGGAAAGAACCCAGATTTCCTTCAACAGAGGAATAGATACAGAAAATATGGTACATCTACACAATGACCTCATGAAATTCATAGGTAAATGAATAGATCTAGAAAATACCATCCTGAGTCAGGTAATCCTGTCACAAAAAGCACACATGGTATGCACACGTAGATATTAGACCCAAAGCTTGGAATACCTAAGATACAATTCACAGACCATATGTAGCTCAAGAAGAAGGAAGACCAAAATGTGGATGCTTGAGTTCTTTTTAGAAGAGAGAACAAAATACTCAAGGGAGGAAATACAGGGACAAAAAGTGGAGCAGAGACTGAAGGAAAGGTCATCCAGAGACTGCCCCACCTGGGGATCCACCCCATATGCATTCACCAAATCCAGTCACTATTGCTGATGTCAAGAAGTGCTTGTTGACATGAGCCTGATATGGATGCCAGAGAGGCTCTGCCAGAGGCCTACTGATACAGATGAGGCAGCTTGCAGCTAACCACTGGACTGAACAAGGGGACCCCAATGGAGGAGTTAAGAGAAGGGACTAAAGGAACTGAACGGATTTGCAACCCCATAGGAAAAACAAGAATATCAACCAACCAGACCCCTCAGAGCTGCCAGGGACTAAACCAAAGAGGGCCCCACGGCTCCAGCTACATATGTCGCAGAGGATGGCATTGTCTGGCATCAATAGGAGGAAAAACCCTTGGTTCATTCTGTGGAGGCTCTTTTGCCCATTGTAGGGGAATGCCAGGGTGTAGAGGAAGGAGTGGGTGGGTGGGAGGGGGGACATCCTCACAGAAGGAGGGGAGGGGGACATGGGAGAGGGGGGAACTGGGAAAAGGGATAACATTTGACATGTAAATACATAAAATATTCAATAGAAAAATAGAAAATGTTTTTTAAAAAGCATAGAATAATTGGACTTTGGTGTAAAACGTTTCCTCCAGTGAGCCCAGTCAATGATATTTTTTATTTAAAGTAAACTAAAGCTCGTGGTGGTGGTGCATGCTGTTATCACAGCACGGAATGTAAAGGCAAGAAGATTCAGAGTTCTAGGTCATCCTTTTTAGCAAAGTTCTAGGCTAGCCTATGGGCTACATGAGACTAACTACAACAAAACTGAAACTTAATAAAGAATCAAGGTATAAACTTGAATATCATAGAGTAGAATAAAACTAACTTTTTATGCTTTATTTTCTCTAAACCAGATGTTACGCAACATCCCACACAATGTAACTGTCCCATCAAGGACAAGTTTTGTCAACAATGAGGCAAGTATTAAAAAAAAAAAAAACCAGCACAAAGGATACTCATCATGCAGAACAGACACAGCAATGTACTAGAGTCAGTTTCCACTCAAGAGGTGATGGTCATAGGTCTCTGTACTGTGACTGCCCACGCCTGCCCACTATTTTCCATTCACATCCTCACAGTTCCCAACACTGCTGCACTAGCTGCACTATGGAGGTAGCTCAGTCAAGTTGAGTTTTATTGCCATGTGTGGTCTAATCTGCATTGTAAATCAGGAAGAGGTCCGAGCCTAGTGGTAACGGACTATAACCCTTGGATCATTTTTGGTGTTTCAAAATGGTAGACCAGAAAGAAAAACAAGGGGGTGGGGTCAAACAATATCTACCTTTTATGCTATTTTCCCTTACTCGTAAGCTTGCATAGCCCAAACTTACTTTCAGGAATTCCTAAGCTCATGAAAACAAACTAGTACTAAGGAAAACTTGGCACTGCAGGGTCTGAACTCAGGGCCAGTTCTCATCATCTCTCCAGGTCTAATTATATGCCTCTGCCATGCACAAGGAATCCGAGTAGCTTGGCCATTTTATGTAGATCTAATTCTTTACATTATAGTTTGACAAGTTGTCGTTTCTTAATGAACTCAGGTTTTAAGAAAACAAAACAACACATTCTAGGCACTTTAATCAGGGTTTGCATCAGGAACAACCTGGCTTAGAAAGAATCATGATGTTAATTCTTTAAAAGTGGCTACTGTGTGTACAAGGTATGTATTCTTTCTGGTGATAAAATCTAGAGCTCTTTCCACTGATGACAATGTGGAAATCATTTTGTCCCATGGCTGCTTAAAGATCTGCAATAGGATTAAGTCAGCTGCGAGTGCTCATTAGATCAGGCTTTACAGTGGTGTCTGAGCTGGAGTCTGTTTCTCATAGATTTACTCAGAGACTGACCTAGATTGGCTCCTTAGAGCTAGTCTGATTTTACTAGAAACAACTGTATCACATCAGCCACTCTCATAAACTTGCTTTAAGATGGAGTCAGCCCTAACCCTGAAGCAGATGAAAGTTTACTGAGCCTATGCATTCTCTGTAGGAGTCAAACAAAAATATGTGTTTAGCTTCTGGAGCAATGTACGAGACTGGTTATTAAATATTCCAGTGGGCTTCTGCCTTACAACTATGAGCTTAACATAACTGTAGCTGAACTTGAATAAATGTCTACTGATAAGTATATATAAATTCTTATTTGATTAGCAGATAAATCACATATAATTATTTAAAGAAATTATAGAAATTATGGAAATGAAGCAAAAAATTAGCATGCTCCAAAATTAATTTCTAATATGCAGACTAAGTTGAGCATATTCACAATGAATTTCACCTAGTAGCAGTTATCAGTGCCTGACAGAATAGAGTTCCTTAACAAAATACCAAATTAACTTTTGTTACTATTTACCAAATAAACTTGGTTCAGCTAACACCAATTTCTTTAACGTAGCTCAACCCTCAGGGATTTGTTATTTGGCTGACATACCAAAATCTACCAAGTATGCAAAACTAAGGCTCATTTGCAAACTTTCCTGGCTACCCTCTAACTTCCTAAAGAAGATCAAATGTAAAGCTCAGGCTGGCCTCGAACTCATGATCCTCCTGTCTCTGCCTCCTTCAGCAAATCCTACCTGCGAGCGCCATGGCTGTTCAGAGCCTGCCCCACATGTGGCATATATATATATATATATATCCACCAAAACTAGATAAGATGGATGAAGCTAAGATGTGCATGCTGACAGGAATCGGATATAGCTGTCTCCTGAGAGACATAGCCAGAGCATGTCAAAAACAGAGAGAATGCTAGCAGCAAACCACTGAACTGAGAACAGGACCCCACTAGAGAAATTAGAGAAAGGATTGAAAGAGCTGAAGGGGCTTGCAACCCCATAAAAACAATAATACCGACCAACCAGAGCTCTCAGGGATTAAACCTCTACCTAAAGACTACACATGGACAGAACCATGGCTCCAACTGCATGTGTAGCAGAGGATGGCCTTAATGGGCACCAATGGAAGAAACCCTTGGTCCTGCCAAGGTTAGACCCCCCCCAGGGTAGGGGAATGTCATTGGCGGGGGGAGGTGAGGGCTAAAGGGGGGGGTTGATGGGGAGGGGAAGACCCTTATAGAAGGGAAGGGGGAGGGGTTAGGGAGCTTATCGACAGGAAACTGGGAAAGGGAATAACATTTGAAATGTAATTAAATACTCAATTAAATAGAAAATAAAGGTTGAACCTTCTAAGGAATAGAATTCAAAAAATGAAATCATTGACCTAGTAACAGGAGCTCCAACGATTACTCAGTTGGTGGGGTGCTTCTCCTAAAAAAAAATCAAATGCAAACTGAACTAAGGCTATATGCTCTTCTGTCATTCGTTATTAATAGTTTGAAAAAATACTGTAAAGGTCCTGAAATGAAAAGTAACCAAGGGGAGAGAACATTTCTAGACCATTATTGCCAATTCTATGCACTAGGAAACACCTTGCTTGCCCTTTGCCTTTCTGTGGAAATTAGCACTGTACTCATCCACATACTTGTATGTGAAACAAGGAAAACTTTCTAAAGAGCTCAACTCAGCTTGATTCAGATCACCAGGAAATTTCACACTGCAGCATACTTTAATTAGGATAACTTTGAGAGTTAAAACCTTCAGTCACTTTAAGGAGGTAGTTTTCTGAATAGTTATAAAGTGAGAATAATGGAAGACAAAGTTGGAAAGGCAACACCCAGAAAGACCCTAGGTGACAGGTTTAAAAATATCAACTCTTTTTTTGATGCCACTCAGGCTTACAACAGGGCCTCTTGAGTAGGCCATTCAGCAAGTTTCGGCAAGTTCCAGGGTACTTACTTATTCTAGAGCCTCAAGTCAAACATGTGAGCTAAAGCGGAAGCCCACTGATACACACATACAAGCACATAGGCAATACACACATACATGTGCACACACATACACATGTGTGCATGTGTGACACACACACACACACACACACACACACACACACACAGAAAGAGAGACAGACAGACAGACAGACAGACAGAGCCAGCAACTTTTGTGTGTACTACTGTTTGGGAAACGCTGTTCTACAAGAACTACAAAAACTTTCTAAGTAAACTAAGCACAAGACAATACTACAGAAAAAGTGGTCATCACAGGTAAAGGATGGCAGATAATGAGAGGCTATGGTTATGGCAGACCACTGCCTGTGAGATAAACCATCTACTCTGACACTTCCTTTCTAAACCAACCCCTCTCCCTCTCCCTCTCCCTCTGCCCCCCCCAACACATGCGTATGTGTGTACACAGGTATGTGTATGCCTGAGTGCATGTATGTGTGTGCACACTTGCAGAGGTCAGAAGACAGCTTGTAGGAATTACTTTTTTCTTTTACCACATGAGTTCATGAGCTTTCACAGCATCAGGCAGCAAACCCCTTCATCCACTGAGCGTCTGACCAGCTCAGGGAACTCTCTTATTAAGCCACTACTCACAACTCTTTGATAGAAATTCCCCATTCTGCATCTTCATACTCACCTATCTGCTTCCATGTTACTGTTTATCTGGATTCCTCACCCTCTGCAAAGTTATTGTCCTCTGTGAAGCCTATCCTCCCTTAGCTCACAGCAGTAACTCTCTTTCCTATAATCCTTTAGGACATGTGGTCTCTATCACAGAGCTGGCATGCAGCAAAGAGTGCCTTCTATTGCAAATCTCTTCGAACTAGATCACAGGCTTCTGGCTTTAGAAATATGCTCATATATTTATATAAGCTTTGTGTATGAATATGCACACACGATAGGTACTTATAGATGGGTGATTAAGATGGTAATGATGATAACCTAATTGGTTCCCTCAGAGCTTCTGAAGCAAAAATATCAACACACCAGTGATATTTACTACTGGCTCTTTTCTATTTTATCATATATACTAACTCTATAAATTGTATACTATTTCTCACATTCTAAGATAAAAAAACTGAAGCTTTAAAATGTAATTTGCTAAAAATCATAGAACTACTAGATAATGAAATTAGGATTTGGACAGCTAAACCCACTGTATAAATCATTTAAAACCACACCCTATGTATCTGTTTCCTAAAACCTTATTTCTATACTTTCTATCCCAATTCAAAAAGCTTTATACTTTTTGTGTCAGTGTACATCTGTCTGCTAGATTGGACCAGGCCAGCCTCAAACTCAGATTCACCTGCTCTGCCTATTGTATATTGGGATTAAAGATATATATCACTATTCTTGGCAAACGTGACTATAATTATTTTTGACTGACAAATCACAGTTAGATATGTTGATACATACACGTATACATACACACACAACATGGTATAATGAAATTGAACTCATTAACATAGCAAATAGTTGCTTTTGTGGTCAGACATTTGAAATTTACTTTCTTGGTTATTTTGAAACATATATTATTGTTGAATGTAGTCATTCTTCTATCGAACAGATCTCAAAATCTACCCACCGCCAGTCTATTTGAAACTTTCTACCTTTTTTCTTTTTTTAAAATTTTTTATTATATATTTCTTCACTTACATTTCAAAGGTTTTTCCCCTTCCCAGTTTTCTGTCCATAAGGCCCCATTCCCTCTCCTCCCCCTCCCCCATGCGCAGATTCCCCCTATACGTACCCCTTATTGCTCTTCCCCATATTCCCCAGCACTGGGGGTCCAACCTTGGCAGGACCAAGGGCTTTCCCTTCCACTGGTGCCGAAACAAGGCTATTCTCTGTTACATATAAAGTTGGAGCCCTGGGTCAATCCGTGTATAGTCTTTCGGTAGTGGTTTAGTCCCTGGAAGCTCTGGTTGATTGGCATTGTTGTTTTTATGGGGTTGCAAGCTCCTTCAACTCTTTCAATACTTCCTCTAATTCCTCCTAAGGGGGTCCTATTCTCAGTTCGGTGATTGGCTGCTAGTATTGACCTCTGTATTGGACGTACTCTGGATGTGTCTCTCAGGAGAGGTCTATATCCAGTCCCTTTCCGCATGCATTTTTTAGCTTCATCAATCTTATCTGGTTTTGGTGGCCCATATACATATATGGGCCACATGTGTATCAGGCTCTGAATGGCCATTCCTTGAGTCTCTGCTCTAAACTTTGCTTCTATATCCCCTTGTATGAATATTTTTCCCCCTTTTAAGAAGGAGTGGGAGCACCTGCATTTTGGTCATCCTTCTTCTTGAGCTTCCTGTGGTCTATAGATTGCATCTTGGGTAAGTTGACCTTTTTGGCTAATATCCACTTATCAATGAGTGCATACCATGTGTGTTTTTCTGTGATTGGGTTACCTCACTCAGGATGATATTTTCTAGCTCATTCCACTTGCCTATGAATTTCATGAAGTCATTGTTTCTGATACCCCAGTAGTACTCCATTGTGAAGATGTACCACATTTTTTTTAATCCATTCCTCTGTTGAAGGGCATCTGGGTTCTTTCCAGCTTCTGGCTATAGTGGAGCATGTGTCTTTGTTGTATGTTGGAGCATCTTTTGGATATATGCCCAAGAGTAGTATAGCTGGGTCCCCAGGTAGTGTAATGTCCAATTTTCTGAGGAACCTCCAGACTGATTTCCAGACTGGCTGTATCAGTTTGCAATCCCACCAAAAATGGAGGACTGTTCCTCTTTCTCCACATCCTCACCAGCATCTGCTGTCACCTGAATTTTTTATCTTGGCCATTCTGACTGGTGTGAGGTGGAATCTCAGGGTTGTTTTGATTTGCATTTCCCTGATGACTAAACATGTTGAACATTTCTTTAGGTGTTTTTTGGCTGTTCGATAATCCTCAGCTGAGAGTGTCTTGTTTAGCTCCATACCCCATTTTTTTAATAGGGAGTATTAAAAAATGGAGTCGAACTTCTTGAGTTCTTTGTATATTTTGGATATTAGCCCTCTATCAGATTAGGATTGGTAAAGATCTTTTCCCAATCTGTTGGTTGCCATTTTGTCCTAACAACAGTGTCTTTTGCCTTACAAAAGCTTTGCAGTTTTATGAGGTCCCATTTGTCAATTCTTGATCTTAGAGCTTAAGCCATTGGTGTTTTGTTCAGGAAATTTTCCCCAGTGCCCATGTGTTCGAGACTCTTCCCAACTCTTTCTTCTATTAGTTTGAGTGTATCTGGCTTGATGTGGAGGTCATTGATCCACTTGGACTTAAGCTTTGTACAGGATGATAAGAATGGGTCAATTTGCATTCTTCTACATGCTGACCTTCAGTTGAACCAGCACCATTTGTTGAAAATCCTATCTTTCTTCCATTGGATGGTTTTAGCTCTTTTGTCAAAGATCAAGTGGCTATAAGTGTGTGGGTTCATTTCTGGGTCTTCAATTCTGTTCCACTAATCTGTCTGCCTGTCTCTGTACCAATAACATGCAGCTTTTATAACTATTGCTCTGTAATATTGCTTGAAGTCAAGGATGGTGATTCCCACAGATGTTCTTTTATTGTTGAGAATAGTTTTAGCTATCCTGGCTTTTTTGTTATTCCAAATGAATTTGCAAATTGCTCTTTCTATCTCTATAAAGAATTGAGGAGGAATTTTGATGGGGATTGCATTGAATCTGTAGATTGCTTTTGGCAAAATGGCCATCTTTACTATATTAATCCTGTCATGAGCTTGGAAGATCTTTCCATCTTCTGAGATCTTCCTCAATTTCTTTCTTCAGAGATTTGAAGTTCTTGTCATCAGATCTTTCACTTGCTTGGTTAAAGTCACACCAGGATATTTTATATTATTTGGGACTACTGTGAAGGGTCTCATTTCCTTTACTACTTTCTCAGCCCAGTTATCCTTTGTGTAGAGGAAGGCTAATGATTTGAGTTAATTTTATACCCCAAAACTTTGCTGAAGTTGTTTATCAGGTTAAGTAGTTCTCTGATGGACCTCTTGGGGTCGCTTAAGTACACTGTCATATCATCTGCAAATAGTGATGTTTTGATTTCTTCCCTTCCAATTTGCTGTATCCCTTTGACCTCCTTTCATTGTCTGATTGCTCTGGCTAGGACTTCGAGTACTATATTGAATAAGTAAGGAGAGAGTGGGCAGCCTTGTCTAGTCCCTGATTTTAGTGGGATTGCTTCAAGTTTCTCTCCATTTAGTTTGATGTCAGCTACTGGTTTGCTGTATTGCTTTTACTATGTTTAGATATGGGCCTTGAATTCCTGATCTTTCCAGAACTTTTATCATGAAGGGGGGGTTGAATTTTGTCAAATGCTTTCTCAGCATCTAATGAAATGACCACGTGGTTCTTATCTTTGAGTTTGTTTATACCGTGGATTACATTGATGGATTTTTGTATATTAAATCATCCCTGCATCCCTGGGATGAAGCCTACTTGATCATGATGGATGATCATTTTGATGTATTCTTGGATTCGGTTTGCAAGAATTTTATTGAGTATTTTTGTGCCAATATTCATAAGGGAAATTGGTCTGAACTTCTCTTTCTTTGTTGGTTCTTTGTGTGGTTTTGCTATAAGAGTAACTGTGGCCCCATAGAAGGGATTTGGTAGTGCTCCATCTGTTTCAATTTTGTGGAATAGTTTGGATAGTATTGGTATGAGGTCTTCTATGAAGGTCTGATAGAATTCTGCACTGAACCCATCTGGACCTGGGCTCTTTCTGGTTGGGAGACTTTTAATGATTGTCGCTTCCTGTTATTTTCGTTGTTATAGGTGGAATTATGTTCGTTTGTCTCTCTTTTGGTTTCAATGCAAGGAAATTATATTCTTGCTTTCTGTACAGTGTAGTTTCTCTCCTTATGTTGGAGTTTTCCATCTATTATCCTTTATAGGGCTGGATTTGTAGAAAGATATTGCATAAATTTGGATTTGTCGTGGAAAATCTTGGTTTTTCATCTATGTTAGTTGAGAGTTTTTCTGGATACAGTAACTTGGGCTGGCATTTGTGTTCTCTTAGGGTCTATATGACATCTGTCCAGGATCTTCTGGCTTTCATAGTCTCTGGTAAGAAGTCTGGTGTAATTCTTATTGTTCTGCCTTTATGTGTCACTTAACCTTTTTCCCTTACTGTTTTTAACATTCTTTCTTTGTTTTGTGCATTTTCTGTTTTAACTATTATGTGACAGAAGGAATTTCTCTTCTGGTCCAATCTATTTGGAGTTCTATAGGCTTCTTGTTTGTTTATGGGCATCTCTTTCTTTAGGTTAGGGAAGTTTTCTTCTATAATTTTGTTGAATATATTCACTGGCCTCTTAAGTTGGGAGTCTTTACTTTCTTCTATACCTATTATCCTTAGGTTTGCTCTTCTCATTGTGTCCTGGATTTCCTGTATGCTTTGGGCTAGGAGCTTTTTTCATTTTACATTATCTTTGACTGTTGTGTCAATGTTATCTATGGTATCCTCTGCCCCTGAGATTTTCTCTTCTATCTCTTGTATTCTGTTGGTGATGCTTGTGTCTATGGCTCCTTGTCTCTTCCTTTGGTTTTCTATATCCAGCCAGGGTCTGGACTGTGGGCAGAGGGTATCCACACTTTTGAGGTTCCAGCTCTCTCTCCCACCGGATTTGGGTTCAGGGAGCTGTTTGGCGGGATCAGTTCGGTCCTGGGCGCAGACTAGAACCGTGGGTACCGGCGGCTGTCTGTTCCTATATCCCTCTGTTCAGAGGCACTGTGCAGTTTCCGCTTGGATCAGGGATGTGGGCTGAGGTGTGCAGAGGTGGCAGTCTGTCCTGTGGCCTTGGCATGTCTGCATTCCTGGGTGGTCCGCTCTCTTCCCCACGGGATTTGGGTGCCACTTTCTATCTTTTAATCTACAACTTGCAATTTTCCCTAAATTCAGCCTCTGGGAATCATGCTGTTACTCTCCAATTTCCCAATCTTAAGATGTAACTTATAAGTAAAATCATGAAGGATTTCACTTTTCTGTGCTGGATTTATTCCAGACAATAAATGTCTTTTAGGTTCATGTAGGTGTCACAAAAGGCAAGGCTTCTTGTTGCAGGCTAAATAGTATTCAATCAGGCATAAGAATCTTATCTATCTATTTATCATCTATCTAATATTTTCTGTATCAGTTCAGTTACCCGTCGATAGTCTACTGACTCAGTATCTTACTTAGAGTGAATGATGTTAAAAGCACACAACTACAGCTGTCCTTTTAACCTTCTGATTTTGGTGCCTTTGGAAATAAATCCACTAGAGTGACTATGCAAAGGTTCTACTTTAGATCACGAAATTCTGAAGCATTTTTTTCACAGTGGCTGTACTCATTTACACTTACGCCAATAGGTGTCCATTGTCTTTGCATACTTTCCAACACTTGTTACTTTTCATGTAATTTAAAAGACATTTGCTTTGAGATAAATCATATATGTTAGTCTATGTAAAGCATATGATTTTTTTTTTAGCACAGCCAGAGTTATGCTAGACATTCCATCACCTTTAAACATCTGTATCTATCAGCACTCACTCATCCACTATCTCTCCTGATCTAGGTAAATGCTAATACTTTTGTTGCTGTAATGTGATTTGTTGTTTTTTAAGGCCAAGAAATATTCTACAACAAGGATATGTTACATTTTATGTAACCATTAATTAGCTTATAGACATGTGTTGCTTTCTATCATGAATAATAGTGCTCTAAATATCCACATATGTCTCTGAATGGACGTTTCATTTTTCTTGCTTACATATTTAGAATGAAGTGAATGGCTGTGTTCCATGGCAAGTGTTTAATCTTTCAAGGAACTGCCAGTTTTCATTTGTTTCCTGGTGGTCTCAGTGTCTCCACCTCCTTGTCTACACTTGCCCTGTGTTTATGTAGGTGTGGACTGACAGCTCACTGAGGTGCTAGTTTGCATATCCCAAGTGCTAATTACTACACTGAGCATTGAGCCTTCCCTCAAGTGTTTAATCTGTTTACAAATTCACTGGAGAGAAGTACGTTTGGATCCTTTGGCCAAATTCTCTCTATAGCAAACTGTTAGGCTTTCAGACACATTTGCCTATTTTGTAATTGGTGTTACACTTTCTTACTGCTGATGAAGGCTTTTTGTTCATTTAGTTTGCTTGTGCTTTTGGTGTCATGTAAGAGATTGTGCTGACTGAGAGTGAGGTTGAAGAAGTGCTGCACTTGTGTTCACTTGCTAATGCTCTAGTAGCAAGGCCTATGCTTACCCCTCAGCTGTGCTTATCATGGCCTCCCAGAGGATGAAGGTAAGTCAAAAGTAGGATCTAGCTCGTTTCAAGTCCCGTATAAGTCCAGGGAGTAGGTTCTTCCTCCTCCTCAGGTCTTCAGGCTTCCCCTCTGAGCTGTCTCACCTGCTGCAAGGAAACCGTCTAGTCCCCTCCCAGGCAGTGTTGGTGAGTCTCTCAGATGCTAACACCTCACTTCATACCCTTTCCATTTTCTGCTTTGCCTGAGGCAGGTCTTCTCCAAATGCTTGGAGGCAGTTGTGTAAGAGCGTCGACTTTCCAGGCTTTACGCAAGCAAATGCACTGACCCTTTATCTGGGATGTCCTTCTTTCATGAGGACTCGAGGAACTGCAGACTTGCTATCTCTAAGTACTGGCCCGTGAGAGAATAAACACATGCTGGTGTGCTGCCACACGGGCTTTATTTGTCCAGAAATCAGAGCTGTGCTATCTTGATTACTGTGTCTTATTCAAAAATTTTGAGTAATTTTGTGCAAACATGTTTTTCTCCATGGTATCTTGGCCTTTGGCATTTAATTAAAAAAGGTTATTTTAGGAATTGAAGTTTTAAAATACTTTACCAGAACTCATTTGATAACAAGAACATGCTTGCCTCAAAGTAAAATAATGAAAAGCCTGGTATGTCCAAGGTTTCACTGGGACAAAATTGTCATTACATGTGGATAACATTAGGTATGCTGGCATGTGAGGCTGAGGCAGGCAGGAGAGCTGTGAGTTTGTGGCCAGCCTGTAATACACATTGAGATGCTACAACAAAACACTAACTGTAGAGAAACAAGATGGCTGCTCTTGGCAGTCAGACTTAACAAGGAAGGAAGGCCTCCTTAGCAAAGTGTGGCCAGGGACGTGGGCACTGGCAGACATTTTATTTTGATATGCAATGTAGTTCCCAGGATACTGGGTAATTGTGTACTTTCCTAGGAGCATATTTTACAAACATCAACAATGGACTTTCAAGCCTAGTTACACCTACCAGGAAATGATATAGCAACGGCGCACCTCTTCCCCTGTGGCTGTTTTTGGCATCTTCTATGAATTACTCTTGGGCACTTTTAGATACTCTAGCAAGCTACAGAGTCAGTCTAAATAAAATACGTTTAATAAAATCAACAACTCAGTACTGAAAGCTACCTGACTTATAAAGATCTAATACAGAATTCATTCTAAGGAATGGATGGTTTTACAGGAGAAAAAAATGTTACCACATCTCGACAGAAGGACTGTTTTAAGCTAAAACAACTGTTAGATAGAGTTGTTTTTTTTTTTTTTTTTTTTAAAGGCCTATAAAACTTGGTCTGGCCACCAGACTTAGCCCACCTCTAGGATGATGTCATTACACATGTGTAGGCAGGTACAAGATACAATGGCGCCTGTCATTGGACAAGAATGAAGGATGGGAAGAAGAAAAGTTTTAGAGAGGAGGAGACTGGAACTGAGGAGAAGAGAGAAAGCAGCAGAGAGAACATGGAGGCGGATGTTGCGACTCTTCTCTGCACGTTTACAGGTTGTGATGAATGTTCTTAAGGGATGGATGTGTACAGGGCTTTGTATGTCTAGATGAGCAAATTAAATCTTATCAATTGGATCAGAGGTTATCGTGTTGTGTGTTCGTTCATGTGGCGATTTAAGTTCAAGAGAGTGTGTGGTGACTGGAGACATGTGTATGGTGGCAACCTGCCGTGGGAACTAGATGGGTAGAGAGATTGCTGCCAGGCTCAGAGAGAAGCCATCGGCAGTGTGATATGGGATAGAGCAAGTGGGTGAGAGGCTTTGCTGACTGAAATGAAGATGTCTCCCAGATGTCTTGGGGCACCACGGTGTCAGATCTAGTGCAGGGTAAAAGACAGCCTTTTTAATTTTACAGCAACGCCCACCAGTGATCCTTTCCAATGTCTGTATCCATACACCTATAACATGGATTCTAGGTAACAGTTCATTTGTCATTAAATTAGATTGACAACTCTTGAAAACATGAGCCTGTGTGCATAACACTGGTAAAAAACAAACAATTCTCCCCCTATAAAAAAACAAAGAAACAAATAAAAACACTAGCATATCCAACATTTGGTGAGAAACAAAGCGCCTGACTTCCAAAGCCTGTCACGCCAGTGAACTGTGGTTCTTACCTTGTGTGTATACCCAAGCATACACTGTGTAGTTAGTTATAGATAACCCTAATTTTTTATGTTTGCCGTAAGTTTTATCATATAGGTTTCTATTGATCTTACTGTCAGAATAAGCATAGCGTAAGTACAAAGATGTATTCTTCACCTACAGATATTCATTAACCGGGTCCATTATGCACTTAGTTGGTAAGCTGGTCTAAGCACTTACAGTGCAACTGGTGATTTAAGATACTTGTATTACAAGGGTGAAGAAGGAACCTATCTTCTGAGGAGGTGAGGAGAAATGAGTAATTAGATTCTATAGTGTTTTGGTAGATTGTGAACATAAGAAAAAAATCAAAGGCAGGGTAAAGGAGATCAGGAGTGTCAGGCAAGTCATGGAAGGCTCCTCAGAAAGTGTGTGACCGTCTGGATAGATAGAAAGCCTTTGCAAAGCTCTCCTGGCAGCAGTCATCCAGATGGGCTCAAGGGAGAATTGACAGGCCTGGGTAGCCAGGGGGTGTTAGCACTAGGCATAGAGGAAGGACTAGGCCTGACCTTAGAAGACTTCACAGCCTTCAGCTCAACACAGGCTTCCCACTGTGAAGCAGAGGAGCCACCCAGCAAGGATTCGGAGGGGAAGGTGCCAAATTTTTTGGGGCAGACTCTCCAGGTTTCTCATCAGGTTTCTTAGCAGGAAACCTGACTGAGACTGGAATAATCCAATACGGGAACAGGAGATTTGCCAGCAGTTCCTCTCCACTATGTTTTGGATTATGTCCTCTGGCTTAGGGTAGGAGCTCTGTTAAGACTGTGAGGATATTTATTTTTTCCTTGCAGTCATGTCTTACACATATACAGATGCATCAGGGATCCACTCAAGGCCCATTTCTGATGCTCATCCGTGTACAGCTCCTCTCCGTCTCATCGCTCTCTCTGAGAACTGTGAAGTCTTTAGGGAGACCTCCTCTATACCCCATCATCACCTTTCAGATTTCTCATAAAGCAGCAATACATAGTTTCTCATAAAGTATAATAAAATATAGTAACACAAAACTGTGTGTGCTGAGTATGGGGGAGGGAGAAGGCAGAAGTGGAGAGGAGGAGAGGAAGAGAGGGAGGAAGAGGGAGAAGGAGCTCGAGAGTCATGTAGCCCAGGCTAGCTTCATTTTCCAAGTTCTCAGGTTGCCGGCATGCACTGCCATGCCTAACAATACTAAAAAATTTTTAAGGCAAGAAATTTATAACTTTGTACCAGGCTTCTCCCTATGAAAAAAATGGAATTCTGCAGATCCACATGTAACTGAAGTGTCTTTTGGGTTATGCATTCTCCTCTCTGGGGAATTCTTACCCTCTAGTCTCTGAGTCACTCACAGGGCTTTTCATTGTAACACAATCATTCTTATAAACTCCTTTTCTCCCAAGAAATCATCATAAAACTTTCAAGTATGTTTAATCCTGTTCAAGAATGCTACCTTGTTCATATGGTCTTCAGTCAGGGAGAAGGCACAATATCTCTGCCAACATTGATTATTTCTAACTAAAAAACAACAAAAACAACAACAACAACAAAAACAAACAAACACAACAACAAAAAACCATACTTGATTGCTAGTTAAGCTGGGACCCTTGTGAATACACGGCCTTGTCTATCTCCACGGGAGATAGACTTGGCAGGACCAGAGTGGGAGTGACTGGACCATGATGTTGCTATTAGCAGCAAAGCAAATTTCAGAGTAATCTTGCTTATTCTATACTTAGGTTTATCTCACAGTGCCGCAAAATTCAAATTCCAATTCAGTTTAGACTAAGGAAAAGCCAAAAGAATTTTTTACATCACCTATCATAAACTAGCAAACATATATGTGGTTATATTTTCCTTCCTAAAGGAATAAACTTTTAAAATTAAACTTGTAATTTGTGGCAGGTGATTCCAGCATAATTTACTGCAAAGTCAGAGGGTGTTCCCTGAGTATCTGATTTCCATCAGTATAATTTCATAGAGTCCTAAACAAGAAAACAAGGCCCTCGAAATTAACATGATTAAAGCTCATTTAAACTCAAAGAGACCGAGGCAGCATGCACTGGGCATGCATGGATCTACACCTGTTCCTTTGCATTTATATTATTGCCAAGCCTTGGTGGGGACAGAGTGACATGGTTCCTGCCCCTGGGACAGGGCCCCAGGTGTGAACCTCTACAAGTGTAGAGGGCTGCTATGGGCAAAAGCTTGTTTGTGTAATCATTACAAATTTTCTGGAACCAGGACTAGCAGTGGAGGACACTTTCCTTCTGATGAATGTCTTCCCTGTTAACATTAATGAATCCATGATAATTAGAGCCCAGGAGTTGAGGATGTGGCTATGTCTCTGAAAAATGGTAAACACTGGTACCTTCAAGACAGCCCTTAAGGCTGTGGAAAAGAACTCTAAAAATATCAGATCAAAAATATACAATTTCTCAACTATTCAAAACATAAAGATGCAATATGAATTATGAAGAATGCAGATCGATCAGCAGCCTGTACAGGTCTGACCTAGGTCCTCTGCATATGTTGTGCTGAGTTGCCTGCTGTTCTGTGGGACTCCTAACAGCAGGGATGGGGACTGTGCCTGACTATTCTGTCCATCCTGAATTTGATAGCATGTGCTGGGTGTTATTGTGATTTATTTTGCCCTGTTTGGTTGATGTCCCCGGGAGGCCTGCACTTCTCTAAGGAGAGGAGGAGACCTTGTATCTGGGGGATATGGGAGCCACTTGGGCACACAGGAGGGGGGACTGCAGTTGGTATATAATACATGAGAGAAGAATAAAGAAAAGTTAAAAAGTTAAGTGTCTGTTATTCTTATGACATAACTGTACAACCTATTCAGAATAAAAACACATGCTGTCCGCCGGCGTCTCCTCGGCTAACCATCAATGCCTCTCACTCTGCCGTCACAGCTTCCCTGCGCTGCATCAGAAGCACCATGCATTCTAATCCTGACACCAGCCCTTCTCATCTCAGCTCACTTCAGTATCTAGTGACATTTCAATGTGTACTCTCTCCATATTTAGAAATAAAACCTAAAACCAAAGAAACACCCCTTCCCATAAAAGACATAAAGAAACAACAGTGCAACCTAACATATTTATGCAGAGAGTATAAATGACATGCTGAGATCAGGAAGAGTTCAAGAACTGGTAAAGACGGGTGTCTGTCTGCAGTTCTGAGCTACTCAGCAGCCCAAGGCAGGCAGATTCCTCAACCGGCATGGACAATCCAGAGAAGAAAAAGAGCACAGGTATGCAGTGTAGGGGACACAGAGGGCTTCACCCTGTGATTCCCACACAGAGATGAGTCAACACTGGAGCATATGCTGAGGATTTTCAATAGGAGCTGAAGAGGGAGATTAAAGGATGAGATGGGAGAAATAAGTAGAGAAAAAAGGACAATGAGGAGGGGAGAGGGAGAAGAAAGGGAGAGGGAAGAAGCGAGTAAGACAGTAAGATGCTCACAGATCACACACAGAGAGAAGACAGAAAGACAGACAGACAGAAAGACACACACACAGAGAGCGTGCGCGCGAGACAGACAGACAGACAGAGACAGAAATAGAGACAGAGAAAGGGAGAGAGGGAGAGGGAGCGACAAAGGCAGACATGGAGACAGGATGTCAGAAACTCTGCTTTGATAACAGCTATCACAGTCTCTGCATCGTTACAATCTAAAATCTGCAAGACGGAGGCTGATTATGGAGTGGAAGGAACTAAGACATAAAACACTTAGCATACCTCACGCAAAGTGAGACCGCACCACAGAGCCCAGTCGCTGCTCAACTGACAGACAGGAACATGAATACAGTACCTGGGGCTGAGATTTGTGTCTTCTCCAGAGCATTTCTGGGCAGTCTAGTAGTTTTTACAGTTAGGTTTACAAAATAATTCCCAAATAATAAATTTTGTCACTTAAAAAAGTACTATTGGCAAGTCTTTAAAAAATGACAGGAGTCACCTAGGCCCTCACAGAAAGGTCACTAGAAGTATGGAAGCTGGTGAGGAAGGGGCCCTGGTGGTCTTCTTAGCTCTTTTTTTTTTTTCTTTTTTTTTTGGAGCTGGGGACCCGAACAGGGCCTTCAAGCTTGCTAGGCAAAGCGCTCTACCCGCTGACTAAATCCCCAACCCCCTGGTGGTCTTCTTACATAGTTCTCTGATCTAGGAGAATTTTAGTTATTTGATAGGAAACATCACTGAAAAAGAGACAAAGGCTTAGAGATAAGAGAACTAAAATGTATCAAACCTTACATAAATTCTCATGGCACTACTGTTAATTTTTTGAAGTGAATTTTTTTTTCTAAATGTAATTTTAAGAAAAGCCTACAAGTAGGCTTGGAAGAAACATACAAGCTTATCAGAGAGGAAATGAAGCTACTCATGAGGTCTAATCTACCACTCTAAATGGCAAGTTGGTTATCACTGTTTTTGCTCACAGGAATGACAGTATATTAGTTATAATCTATTTTCCTTGGAATTTTCTCCTTATATAAAATACATAAAATATGTTTACAACAAAAAACACAGTTCTAAAAAAATCACTGGGAAATTTGAAAAGCACAGATGAAAGAATCAATTATTAAAGTGGCAGAAATTAGGGTTGGAGAGAAGACACCTGAGCATGAATGGGAAGAAAGATAAATTATAGTGGACTAGGTGGGTGAGGTCTGGGGTGGGCAGAGGGCAGAAGAGTATCCCAGAGAGGACATCAGTGGCTGAGCACGGAGAGGACATCATATGTATGTGTGATGCCTAAGTACAATTTTTTTTCTTTTTACAAGTATGACCTTTTCTTTTTCTCAAAAAATAGTAGCAGGCACCAAACATACACGAGACAGTCTAGCAAGAGAATCTGTACAGGGAGCAAATGGAGAAGCAGAGCTAAGGAAGTGGCTAAACCAAGTGGTTAAGTGGGGGAGGAGAAAGGAAAGGAAGCAATGCTCTCTTTCTTCTCCAGGACACACATTGCCTGGTTCAAAGGACTCCCACAACACATTTACGGTGCTTCTGGCCTTTCTTCCAAAAGCATGGTTCACATTTTGTTACAAAGCTTCATTCTCTCTAAAGCACTGATTTGAAATGAGCATGTGTTACTCCTTACACCACCTCTGTGAGGAGGCTTAATTAGAAGATGACTTGCCATTAAGGAATAACGATCATTACTGACGCCAAATGAGCATAGCCCAAGGCATGGCAATCCTCCCTCTCCTCTTCCATTTATTTTCAAAGAGTGATCACAGTATAAGAAAACACGATAGAGGAAGAGCTTGAAGGGGCTCGAGACCCCATATGTACAACAATGCCAAGCAACCAGAGCTTCCAGGGACTAAGCCACTACCTAAAGACTATACATGGACTGACCCTGGACTCTGACCTCATAGGTAGCAATGAATATCCTAGTAAGAGCACCAGTGGAAGGGGAAGCCCTGGGTCCTGCTAAGACTGAACCCCCAGTGAACTAGACTGTCGGGGGGAGGGCGGCAATGGGGGAAGGGTGGGGAGGGGAACACCCATAAGGAAGGGGAGTGGGGAGGGGGATGTTTGTCTGGAAACCGGGAAAGGGAATAACACTCGAAATGCACATAAGAAATACTCAAGTTAATAATAATAAGAAGAAAAAAAAAAAGAAAGAAAACGCGCTAGAGTCACGGTGGCTTCTTGAGGCAATAATGGATACTGTGTGGTGCCAGTGCTGCGGCTCCCAGTTCAACGTCCTTACATCATGATAAGAGAATAAGCCTATGGCACTTAGGCCGGAAGGCCACATGCTTACAGATTCCTACAGGCCTAACTTGGGCCTGAGCTCTGAAGCACATCCATCATCCTCTGCGCACGGCACTACAGCCTCCAGGCAGTGCTTCATAACATGTACTTAGCCTGTCCCTGATAAGTGTTAGACACCAATTTCTTTAAATTTGTTCGAACTATATGCTGCACCTTGTATTTTTCCAGTTCTAGAAATAGACAGAATTTCAATGAATTACAGAATCCGGTTGTAAGTTTATAGAGTACCATCCACTGCACACTCAGAACTATCCAGGGGTTATCCACTCAGCTTTAAAATACTGTTCACTTTAAGTCATGGGAACCCAGACACAGGTGTCTCAATAGCATGTATTCTTTTCCTCCCTACTAAGAGATGCCTGCCACTGGGTGCAGTGGAGCTGGCATTCACATCCTGGGGCTGTGCGACTTCTCCTATCACATGGTGTGGCTGGTTAACTACTTGCATTGTGTTGTAAGAGGAGGATGATGATGGAAATCTTCTGTGGAAGTCTGCATACCATCTGTCCTCACACCATCTGTAGGACTGTATGAAGGATCAGGAGATGCTGTCCAGTGCAACCCTGGCCTGAACCCTGCTTTGCCTCAGTACATTTCCACCCCCTTTTCTCCTTTTAAAACACAGACCATCTCTCTGCACACGACAGCGATTAGGAGTAAGAACAAGGGGTTGTGATAGAAGCCTCAGTAGCATCAAATGAGTGTATGACCCACAGGAAGGGGAGCTCACTCTTGGGATGTCTTCGTATGAAAGGCTGATTTTTCCCAGGTCCTGTAGCCACATCAACCAATGGCTGAGTCTGGAAAATGAAGTACAATATGTCTACCGTGTAATGGGAGATTTGGCATCACATGGTACAGGGGAAGGGACTTTATCACCAGGAAAAAATGGCTGTGTAGTTGGTGCACTCCTGTAATCTCAGCACTTTTGGAGGCTGAAGTATGGGAATTACCATAAGTTTGAGAGTTAACCTGGTCATAAAATAATACTAGTAGTCAGTCAGGCCCAAGTGGCAAGACTTGTCTATAAATTTAAGGCCCATCATCAAAGTAAGAGTGGTACAAATGATGGGAAGACACTGTTGTTCCAATAGCAACATCTACCATTTGCCAGCTGCCACTATTTCTGGCATAGCATACACGATAGGATTTTAGGGATTTGGGGATTTGCCGCAGGTATTGTGGAGGATACAGAGCTGCTTCAAGTCCCCTGCTTAAAGCTGCTGGTTATTTGTGTGGATTTATCCAAGACCTCTTTATTTCTAAGTGTTTCTCAATATGGACTACGGCAGTAAAGTAACCGTCAGCTGGACATGGGTGGAAAGACTACTCTTCTCCACTTGCCTTGCACACGGAAGTGCACACATGCTAAGTTCTGGCCATGGATGGGAGGGATAGATATGTGCATCACTTCCTAATTAATTTCTTCTCTCCTTCAATCTGCTGACTAGAACTTGATCAATCCATGGGGACACCTTAGAAATGACAAAGTAAGAAGGGAAGGAGACTGGGTTTCTAGATACAGAGCTGCCAGTGTTAGAACAGTGACCTCAAGACTGGTATGTAAAAGAGAAGCATCTTCTTGGGCTTTGGTGACACAGTGCTGGAATGGACACACACCGAATTGTTCTGATCTTGTATACCTCATATCTCAGTGGCTTTCTAGCTACTTTTACTTGTTCCTGTTCAGAAGGCTGGTCTGAACATCCCAGTTTGAGAATGCAGTAACCTAAAAGATAAGATATACTATTAAAGCTGATGACTTGTGGAAATGTTGTACAGATATACAGTGAAATATGTATTCCACACTTTCCTTTCTGCAATCCACCATCCAATAGGCCTTGCTCCCCACTGGATGTCTCCCAGTGCCCTGGCTTTTGACAGCCCAATAAATTCAGTTAGTGAAAACTATACACATACAGGGAATCAATTTTTATTTTTTAAGGCCATTGTTTTTAATCTAAGTCCAGAATTTTGCAGTGCTGATCATGGCAGGCTCTGCAAATAAAGCCCTGGGTCCAATGAACAGGGTGATCTTCCTTACCATTTTTAAAAACTGACTGTTTTCATTATCATGTATGCACATGCAGCCATCCTGTCCCAGGATCCTGGGATTACAAATGTTTGTTACCTCATCAGGATTTATATGAGTTCTCAGGATAGAGACATCACAACTTTTCACACTGAACTTAGTTTGTGTGTGTGTGTGTGTGTGTGTGTGTGTGTGTGTGTGTGTGTGCTTTTAGATAAAGTCCAGGTGGAGAGTACAGTCAGTGTACGATTTCTGACAGGTAGGATGTGAACTGGTTTGAGAGGCAGCAGTCAACTCCGAGATAACTCATTTTGTAGTTCTTGGTCTGTTTCAGGAAGGCTGGCTATACCTTTACAACACCAAAGTCTATCCAATGGGTAAAGTGACCACAAGTTCCTCACAGAATGACTAGAATTTGCCTGAAGATCTGCGAGTTAAGTGAAGATAAAAAGGGTGGCCACAATGCTATTGCCCTATTTACCAAGTTGCATTCTGCGTCACTCACAAGAAGAAAAGTGACACCTATTCCACATACAAACAGCTTTTCAAAGAAGATTCATTCTTCTGTACAGACTTGACTAAAGAAATTTGGGAACAAAACACAAAGGAAAGCTGTCTGGGGTGAATGGAACCAGCACACGATGGCTCTGCTTTTGATTCTATGTGAGGCACTTGAGCCTTCCAACAAGTCACCTTCAGAACAAAACTGAATTTCTAAGCATTCATTCAGCCTATGATCAAGGCCATTGACCACCAAACACAGTGAATGTTTTCAGTATTATTTCCTGAGGATGCTACTACAGAATGCTTACGGTGTTAAAGGCCCTATCCTGGAGTTTGTCTGAATAACTAACAAGTGACACCAGGGTTCTCACTGCACACTTTAGAAAGAAAATCTTATTCTTAACAACACATTTTCTTAAGTCAGTCTATAGTGATTTATTGAAGTCATATAATAAGAGGAAAAGAGACTATATAAACTAAAAATATAAGACATCAATCTAAAACAATTTATGGAAAAAGTTAATGCAGGCTAGTTAACAGAAATCATTTAGTTAGTAAGTTTTCCTTTGTAAAGTTGGTAAAAGTTCAGTAGAATAAACATCAGGTAGTAGTTACCTCTGTGGCCTTGGCTGACGGCTCCGACCCAGTCATATTTGCTGCTACTAAGTGATGTAAGAGTTGAACCTGAGCCACACTGAGGAAGAAGTCCAGGCTTGTGGTTATGTTCACTTCCAAGGAATGGCCACACACTAAAACCTCCTAAAGACGGGAGGAGGGGATAGGATTAATAGAAAATTTGGAAATGATAGTCCTCAGATAGTTTATCACTGTTATTGGATGCTTACTACTTTCTAACTCTCTAGGGACTCGAGTACACATATTAATGAGAAAAGCAAAACTCACAAGCATGGCTGTGAACAGAGTTCAATGGCAAATGCTCTGCTAGCTGTGTGCAAGACAGGCATCGAGGAACAACAGGAAAGTTTCCCCTTTTCAGATCTATTTGGTTTTATTTCCATACTCTGAACTGTCACTGTTTTATATGTAGTTAATGATGCAATTTTATAAGAAATGTACTAAGAGCTACTAAGAATCTCTTATATAGCAATTCCTACAGCAGAGTTCAGGTACCCCATCAGGAACACCTCCCCCCTCCAACATTATAGTGGACTTGAAGGCCAACCTCTCTTGGAGCAGAGAGATGAAAAGAGGATACTAAAGGTAGGTAGTTAAAATTAGAAACACCACAGTATGAACATTAGCCAAAGACTACAATAACTGATTTATGACAAAGTAAAAGGCTTAAGCAAAAGATACCGACACTGATTTCTTTCTTTAACTGCTAGAACCTTGGCAGCATGACGCAGATGTCTGCCACTTAATGGGAGCTGATCTTCATAGCTGTGTCACTTGAACATTTACCATTAAAAGACCACTTAAAGGAGGTAAACAAAAGAAAGAAAACAACCCAGAAGCTTCAGTTAATAAGCACAAGTCCTGCCTCATGCGGACAGTGTTCAAATGTCTGCAAATGCCTACTTATTCAGGTCATAAAAGAATAGAACTAAGGATAGTATAGCTGGCCCAAATATACATCAGACAGTTTAGAGCTGCTTTTAACAAAGCCATAAAGAACAGCATGTCTGGCCTGACTATTTTCCTTATAAAATTCCCTTCACAAATTTCCTGTATTTGTTGATTATATTTATTTTATTTCCCTAATCATGATGAAAAAGGAGAAGACAATGATTTAGATGTATTTTTTAAAAAATTGTCTTCTCATTATAACATGACTTAAAGGAATACAAATTTTTATAAAAATAATAGTTGTATTAGTGACATATGTCCTGTAATTTGAGGATGACCAATCCTAATCTAGTGCTGAACAGTATGAAATGCAATGGGCAAACTAAGTAGCTTAAATACACAGTGACAAGAGTTTGCTCTACTCCCATTCCTCCTGTAATGATCTACTTGACAGTTTACTGTCTAGAACAGTGTGGACAGGAATGGAGCACTTCTTCCACACAACTAAGAAAAGTACACATGACAGCTAGCTGATAGGAGGAAGGTCAGTGAGCTGTAAGCCAGGCTGTACACAGAGCATTCCACCTCATGCTTCATGTCCTGGTCACCTGGAAACAAGGACTTGTTTCTAAGGCATTCAAATCAAATTACCAGTTAGTTAAGCTGGATAAAATTGTATTAGCATTTTGAGATATTTTTATTTTCACTTCTTAACTTTGTGATGGCAAGTTCTTAAGAATATAAGAAAGGGATATTTCTAGACAAAACGTTCTTAGTTCAAAGAGATTTTGTGGTTTTGTTAGTTTTTTTGTTTCTCTGTTTTCTTTTGTTTCTGCTTGTTGTTGGTTATTTACTTGTCTTTTATTTTGTGGTGATTCTGACAGTCAAACTAATAGCTTCACACATAGCAGGCAAGTACTCTATGTGGACACTACATGGCCAGACCCATTATTTAAATTTATAGAACCAAATATAAACAGGAAGTTAAATAGTTTTCTAATGTGTTCAAGTATGTAAATCTTGGCTCGTTTTCAGTTTGGGTGTGTACCTCATAAGGTATTGTGTAAAATCTACACCAGTTGTGTTACTAAGGAACCAGTTATAAGACTTACTCCTTGTACAACTTTTGGGGTTATAAAGAAACCAAACTAGTTCCTGGTCCCCTTCTAGGCCTCAGGAACTTAGTCTTCTGGTGAAGACCTAGGGTCTCTTAGTTCTTCCCTGCTTCCCTTCTCAATCTTTCTTTCCAGCCCATCTCCATTCTTTGGTGACTCCCTACATGACACCTGGACCTGACCCCACAGCTGTAGTACCATGTGGGGACACAGATCACAGGACCCCTCTACCCATCACAGAGGCTTCTCCAAGGAGATGGCAATCAACACAAAACCTCACAACTAGACAATGTGTAGTGAGTAAGAGACGTTGGCCATCTCATCTCAAAATGGGCTGTCTTCTTCAGACCCCTCCCCAGCTAAAGCTTCTGGGATCTCTGAGGAAGGGGAGGCAGAGAGATTCTAAGAGCCAGAGGTGCTGGAAGACACCAATGAAACAGCACCTTCCAACACAGCAGGACTGATACACATGACATAGAACCTGTGACTGCACCACAAGATAGAAATGGGAGTGGACACAAAGGCTTGTCCCTAATTCAAAAGCCATCTTCAGCTGATTGCTGAAGGAAAAGAAAAAAATGAATTTTTCCAATGGAGTGTCAGTGACATAGGAGTCAGTCTAGGCTGAGCCCTATGCCTATGGGTAGTTGCCTCCTCACCCCCACCCCCAAAAGGACTTCGTGGTTGATGTTTTTTGTGTGAGCATTCATGATTTTTTTTTTAAGTTTCTCTTTTCTTTTTTTCCTCTTTCCTTCTTTTGTGATTTTGTTTTTGAGACAAATCTCTTTATATAGTCCCAACTGTCCTGAAACTCCCTATGTAGACCAAGCAGGTCTCAAACTCACAGTGATCCACCTGCCTCTGCCTCCTAAGTGCTGGGATTAAAGGTCTGGGACACCATGTCAAGCTTCTTTTGCTTGTTTGTTAGAGAGAAAGAGAGAACATGAAGATGAAGCTGGGTGAATACAGAGGTGAGGAGAGTCTGGGATGATATGGGGAAGAAAAGTAAGAATATGATTAAAATATACTGTATGAAAAACTTTTAAATAAAAAATTAATTAAAAAAGAAACCAAAGTAGGCCTAACTTTTGTCATACGAATATTATAAAGTTCAAATCAGATTATACGAAAATTATTTTTCAAAAATTTTGAGAAGGAATATAAGCTTTCTATTGTTTTAAATTAACATAAAGTACCATTTTCACTTAACAATGGATTATAAGCTAATAGATGCATGGTGAACTGAATATACTCATAATATTAAAAATGCTTATTTAGTATACACAAATGCTATGAAATTGTTCTTTCCAACCAGTAGAGTAGCCATTGGGAGCTGTGCCTCAGCTTCCTCACTTGTAACACTGAGTTACTAAAAGTCACCTGACAGAATTACCGTGAGCAGTAGAGGGCTCAGTATTTATAAGCTTTGATGGCGAGTGTCATTATGAATGAACTACTGTGATGTATAGGATGGCACAGTGAAACTATAACATGTAGAGAAGAGTCACCCATTACTTAGCCTAAACTGGAGTCTATATTCTTCTGTTCTAACCTCCATATGCAGATTTTCTGGGGAGATTACTTTGGTGAAAATGATGGCAGGTGCTCCAGTTATTCGTACAGAAAAATCTGTCAAGATGGGTGTCAAAATTGCTCTCCTTTCTTGATGACGTTGTATGCTAAAAAGATAAGGCAAACAAACAATTGTTATTCAGTACAAAATGAAAACAGGAAAGTTTTATTCACTCACTGTTTTTCAAGGATAACTTTACTTTTGTTGAAGTCTGAACTACAAACATGCACAGCAAAGTCTCACCATTGTTTTGAGAGTGCTTATCTGGTCTTTACAGTCAGTTTCTTGGGTTCTGTAAGGTCTCAAAAACTGCTAGAGAAAATAACCCGAGAAATTCAAATGAACTTAAGCCATTTCCTAACAATATCATCCAAGGTCTTACAATTAATTATGGTTTCTGTTTACAACTTTATTCTTACAAAGTTTCACATCTCTTTTGTTACTATCAATATCTTTGTATTTTTGGAATAATTTTAATTTCCTACTTTTAATACACTGTACATATGTTTCATTTGACAAAGACCATCTCCCTTTGCCCTTTGCCCTTTGCCCTCAACCAAATTCTCCCAAGTCTCCCTATATTGGTCTGGCTTGTTTGGAATTTCCTTTGTAAGATGAGCCTAACAGTGAGCTTGCAGTGATCCTCCTGCCTCTGCCTCTGCCTCTGCCTCTGCCTCTCTGCCTCCCTAGTACTAGGATTAATGGCATGAGACACAGTATACAGCTCTTAAATTCTTTCTACTTTAAGCTCTAAGATCCATTTCAGTTTATGAATAATATAGATATTAAAGGCTTCTTTGTTTATTAAATAGCTTCAGTATGTGAAGCTGAATGCTTCCCCCAACAAGCCTGTAAAAAGGAAAGCTCACTCTCAGCCTTGTGGTATGAATGCAGAATCAGAGCTCAGTGACAGGACTGGACACTCAGGGGAAACAGCACCTCCAGACCTTGGCCTGCAGTGCTATCTCCATTGTAGCTTCTGGTCTCTCTTCAGTCCTACTCTATATTTCCATCTTTGCTCAGTAATTTCTGCTTGACACTCACAATTGCTAGTAACTCAAAGGAAGTACGCTCTACGTGAAACTGAACAACACCACTGAGAAACACAACTTCTCCTGGCACAGATATTTTAAGCAACTCTGCAGTTTTAGTTTTCATTTTATGAAATAATACATCAGTATGTTTATGTTAGACTAGAAGCCACACCTCTAAATTTCCTTTAAAATTAATTTAATATTCTCTATAAATACAATTTTATTAGTCCCTTATGATAAAATGATAGATTTGAAAGCAGAAAATTGGCATAACTTATACCTCATGTGAAAATGTAGATAAAGTACAAGTCTTTCTACATCTTAAAAAAAAAACCAAAAAACTATTCAGGATAGTCTAGAGAGCACTAATGTCTTTTGTTAAATTTCCAGTGGGCAGTGCTTTATATGGTATGTGCCAAAAAAGCAAATTGGATCATCTGGTTCTGTGACACATAAGTATTGGATTTCAAGAAAGTCAATTTTAAAGAATTAAGAGATCTGGTAAGTAGAGAGCAACAGGAAGAAGCATTAAAATCTGTGACTACAGAGGAGAGGTTTAGAACCTAAGAGACACCATAATTACAGTCTAATTGCTCGAATTCCATAACATGACCGATGTGAGAAACGGGAAACATGATGCACTCTGGAGAGGAGAGCAGAGGCAGGCGCACTACAGAGGCTCAAATGGAAAGGATGGCAGCAAACCAAGTGCCTACAAACCCTGAAGCACTGTGGGAAAGGAGAGCTCCCTGTCCCTATCACTCAGTGTTTCCCTCACTCGCGTGATGAGCTAAATCAGTGACACTGAATATAAAAGCCCAATTACCACAGCAGGAAAAAGGAAATCTCTTCAGAACAGCAGCCACTTTCCTACTCCACGGTGAGAGCTTTTCTTCTGTGCTATCACTGATAAACATTTGAGGTAACAATAAACTTTTAAAATTTTTAAAAACCAATTAAAAATTTTATAAATCAATCATTGTCAAAGACAAATCACAGGAGGGAAAAAGAAATGCTGAAGGAACCGCGGTTACCAAGCCCACCAGTATCGTGCAAGGTGATGTAGTGTTGAAGATTACAAAGGAACCAAAACCCCGAGTGTTAGCAGAGGCTGGTGACAGATTTGGGGTTCAGGCAGCAGTGTATTGCCATCCTAGACCTGGGTCCCAAAGCTATGAAAGCACAGCCCATCTGAAAGGGAAGAACAGGAACTATCTAGCTTAGCAAGAGCACAGTGAAAGTGGCAGAGAACACCCTAGAAGATTTAAATAATAGGACTTATGCGTGCTTGTTTATGCACGCCTAATTTATATTATCTCAGAGGTCCAGGAATAACTACTTTGAGTTATTTATGAGAACAAAGCAAAGCAGCTACAGTTACCAAATGGATTCACATGTGTAATGAAAAGCAGAACCAACACAGAAATATCTGGGTGGAGTGTGATGAGTTCTTAAACAAGATTCCAAAGTGTAGGCCATTTCCCAGGCCTTTCCTACCTGCTGGCCATGTTCCACTCCAGGGCTGGGTTCTGAGAGTTCCTCTCAGACTCTGTTGGCACTCCTCCTGTACCACTGCCTTTCTCTGGTTTGAGTTGATCCCACTGGGCAGTACCAATGCTGATGGACTGCAGGTCTATTTGGTACTGTCTGTCTTCAATTTCTGATCCAGGATCTCGAAGAATTCCTAAGTTTAAGGCTCTCCTGAGAAGGCAATGAAAAAAGTAAACATATTCTATGGTTATTTGCTTACTAATCTACTATCATAATAAACTTCGCCCTAATTTGACAATCAAAAAAAAAAAAAGAGAGAGAGAGAGAGAGAGAGAGAGAGAAAGAAAGAAAGAAAGATATAAATGCTATCACATTTAATACTCAGGGGCCTTGAGCGGGGTCCAGCAGGAATAGGAAGCAGAACCAGGGCCTCAGAGTTCACCAACACTGGGCCACGGTAAGAAACATGACTGCTTAGGATGTGAACATGCCCAGCATGTGGCCAAGAATGAGAATATTAGAATCCTGGAGAACTACAGGTGAAGATAGAATTGCTTGATTTAAAACTCAATCAGGTAACAACATAGAAGTGATTGTACAAACACAATGTCCAACTAAAATAGGGTTCAGATACATAGATAGGCTAGGGAAGAGATTCTGTTAAATCCTCATTGGACGTTTACGGACGAATGGGAGAATATAAAGTCACGTTAGGGAGCTAGGATGAGGGACTGTTAGCCTTGCAGGCTTTGGAGGATGTACTCCCTTATGGTCTCTTTGGACTTGATATTTCATTTCCCCAATAACTCAAGAAAAGAAAGCATATAACTGCTTGTCTATAGGCCTCCTGAAAAATCAAAGGAAGCAGATAACTCTAGCCAAGGGAAGAAAGACAGACTAGTGTGATCAGATCTAAAGATGAAAAATGACACTGTATCATTCCCTAAGACTTAATTCAATAGAGTCTGCCAATCCCCTGGCCAGGAGCCTACTCTCAAGGCAAGCTGAGCCTCCTGAAGATAATGCTGAGGCCATGGGAGGAAAGGTGCACCTCCTAATGAGAAAATGTCCTCATGCATCCCAGAAGCTCTGCCCTCACCATGGCTCTCATGGCCTGTCCACTGAGTTGAGAAAAGTATTATTTGTCCTTCCACTTGTATTCTACTCAAAGGACCAAGCATGCATTCCAGGACACTCTGATGTTTCTTGCTATTTCTCTGGGGCCCACACTTCTGCCACACGCTATCTTGTGAGTCCCACTGCTAAACACGGCGGCTTTCTCTGCACCCAACTCAAAAGCTATAAATTTTTCTTTTTATTTACATCATCTTCCTCCACAAAGTAGCTGCTGGGACTGATAGCTTGCCTGTCTTGTTTTTCTTTCAAACTCTAATAGCTCCATTCTGAGTTCATCTTTAAATTCTTTTAAGGACCCTACAATCCCAGAGATTGAACCTGATTTTTCTGGTAACAAACTAATCCAAATAAGTATAAATGATTCATATATTCTACTTAAAACATAAAACCATCAAGTTTAAGACATTGCAGTTACAGCCTTGCCCATGAGACACAGTTAAAGTTTTAACAACAGGATGATTAAAAGTCAGCTAATGGAAAAATAGATACTAGACAAACCTTGTTCAAAAACAAACCTGTTAGAAGAACTTAGTCATTATTGTACATAGATTTAACTCTACTTCCATAGTTGCTCTTCAGTGTAAAACTTAACTCTCTCTCTCTCTCTGTCTCTCTGTCTCTCTCTCTCTCTCTCTCTCTTTCTCTCTCTGTCTCTCTCTCTCTCTGTGTCTCTCTCTCTCTCTCTGTGTGTGTGTGTGTGTGTGTGTGTGAGAGAGAGAGAGAGAGAGAGAGAGAGAGAGAGAGAGAGAGAGAATAATACAATAAGGAGGAAGAAAGAAAATTTGAGACAACCAATTTCTATATTGATGGTATATTTATAGAACATAGTATCTAACAATTGGGAAACATGTTCCTCAAGTAGAAAGCAACATTTATAAAAACTCTTTCCCTCCTGGGCATTAAGCTAACCTGAACATATTTCAATCAATTAACATCATACAGGCTGTAGTCTGTGAGCACAATAAAATTACCCCCAATGCTTTATTGAAGAGAACCTGCAAAACTCCTTAGTTTTAGAAATGGAAAAGACATTTCTACGTTAGTTATTCCTTAGTCAAAATTTTAATAAAGAAACAATTCCAGTCTTACACACTAAAGGCACTGGACAAAGTGGAGATGGCACTTCAGCAAAATATACTGTTTAACTTACTAGTGTTGGTGAGGAAGCCAGGGCCAGAGCTCACAACTACATCTAAGAAAGCAGGAGAAACTTGAGGAGAGTAGGATATAAGAGCGGGAATTAGTTCAGTAATAAGAGATGATCTACAAGGCCAGACAATAGATGAACGTCTAGCAAAAGGGAAAAAAAAGGTTAAAAAGTAAGATGTTTGCCATAAAAAGGCAACAAAACAATGGTGTTGAATAGAGTAAACAGACAGCAGGTGGACTCTAAGCCTGTGTGGACAGTCAGGAGCATCTAACGTCTGTACAAAGTAAAACTCTCTTCTGGCTATTTCTTATTCTTTTCATCACAGCATTAGATAAAGGTTATCCTCTCATTTTGCCACTAAACATCACATTGATTTTCCTCATATAAGTTCTCTGTTGTGGAAACAACCCATTTTAATATCATGAGAACACACATCACTAATATAACGCCATAAGTGGCAAAGCATTCCTTCACCATTCCTAGGGTTAGGACTATCGAGTCCATAGGCTCTTCTACTACTCCCTCAAAGTTGGTGGGGATTTAGAAGCAAGTAGAAAACAGAGCAAAGACTGAGCACAGAATACAACTGGAAACACACAAGGACCACCTAACATAGACATAGGTAGTTCAGGGAAGGGAAACAAAGTACTTAGGTAACTTCCAAACAACTTGTCTCCTCATACAAATGAAGAAATATTTACACGTGTGAAAAAAAGGCCTGAAGATGTGGCAACATCAGATCCAGAGACCATAAGAAGGCTCTGAACAGCTACAGAGGAGAAGGGTCAGGGAGAAGGAAGGCCAGCATCCCAGCAGCCCTCAGTACGTAAAGTTTAAAGGATCCAAACAAGGCACAGCTGTGGAGAATGGAGCTGCATGGCCTAAAAAGTGGGCTTACTTTGAAAAAGTGGCCATTTTACCCTTGCCTAGTAGAATACAGAAGTGACAGGATGACACAGCTATCCAGACAAAGCCTGAGTTTCTGTTAGTTATGATTATGAGAATATGAACATACAGTCCAAAGTGCATGTGTACAGAGGTTGATACACCATAACATTTTAGTGTGAGGGAAAATAAATCGTCCTCATGAATGTCCTCAGCCTCAGTATAAAGTGTGGATAGATGTGCAATGACTAGAGACAGCACAGAGAGCTCAGCTATAGAGGCTGTGTATTAGGACTGGAAAGTCAAAACCAAAAAATAAACAAACCAGTAACACAACTGGTCCTTAATAAATTCAAACCACATTTTTATCAGCCTAAAACCCAATAGTATTTTGGTTAGCATATAATAAATTTCCACTTTCCAGGGTAAGAAAAAATTTATTGTGGAAAATTTAGGTCAACTAAAAATATAGGTGCATCTTTGCCAAAGAGCTTCTTCAACAATTCCCGAGCAACTAAGATATCAAAATCAGGACACAAAAATGTATTTCCAATTTGCTTTCTCAAGTAAAAATTGCATATTTATATTAGAAACTACAAAAGTATGACACCTGGTAATTAGTGTTGGTATTTTAAGGAACCAGTTCATATAACAACTGAGTTTGGTTTGATTTTTCTGTAATAAATTTGCTAGAGATGCTTTTTCAGACTTGTAAAATATAAGTCAACTTTTCTCTCATATTACACTATCTCAACAATTTATTTTCAATTCTTTAAAGAATACATACTACCAGTAAATCAGCCAGGACTAGAATGCTTAAAACCAACAGAGTGTGTTCTAAGGCTACGATGTAAATATGTTACCATAAAAGCCTCACGGTATTACTCCCTTCCCTACAGGTTTACTATTGAGAAAGAAATCAAATCTTCCTGACTCAATTTAATATGCTTATAAAATGTTCCACGGTCTTTGTTCTATCCTTATTGCCACCTTTAAAACCGAGAGATCGGACCAGGACAGACAGGCAAACGCGGTTCTCATAACTTCCTTAGTCTTCACACAAAAAAGCTGCTTTCTCAGCCACCACGTAGGAGTTATAATTGTAATTGCTTTGGCCTTCCTAAACTCTCCGCCCATACATTTAAACTATTCAGCAGGTGGTGTGGGAGGATAAACTCAAGTCTGCAATAGCTGGTCAATAGTGTAATCAGAAGGAACCAAAGACGACTTTAAGTGTATAACAGGAAACATGGCTTTAATGTTTTCCTTTTAAATTGATTTAGTCTGGGACAGGCCTTTTGTATGTTTACACAAGGAGCAGCTCATGCTGAACCATTTACTGCTCACTGCCGAATAGGCATAGCTTGGGAATTCAATGGGAAGTAGCAAAATTCATTCACTTATAGCTCAATTGAGATCTACAAAATGCTAAACAAGTCAGAAAATAGGGACGTAAAACCAAGTACAACTTTGGTGTCTTGAATAAATTAAATGTCTACAAATTTATTATAAAGTCTCCACGAAAGACAGTTTTTTGGAGAGTAAATACGGCAGGAGACAAAATGGCTGACTGTCAGACTGGGTTCTCCGATTCAGAGCAAGACTATCTTCAGCTGCAGAAGAACCACTGAGAAGACTGAAGAAAACAGTAGACTCCCAAATGGACAGTCTGATCCAGGAGAGCTCAGTTAGACGTCAGGAATACCATACCCCCTTCCCCCCTCTCTTGCCCTAATGTAAGCATTTAAAATCACAACAGAGTCTATAAATATGGAGTCTTTAAAATAATTTATTGTCACAAGCTAACTTGCTACCCAGATTCTGTACTGAGGAAAAATCCTAAAGGAGGAATTTGTAAAGACAAATGACAACCACATTAACTGGGCCGCAAGCATCTCACGTGTTCCTAATTGCAATACAACATTTTAATAGAGACGAATCCTTTCCTTTCTTAGCATATTCATTTTGTTACTATGCTTCTCTGTATCATTTACATTTTGTTCTCTTTAATTACGTCCTTTCATTCCATACTGACTCTACTATCAAACGCTAAAGTGTTTGTGATGCGACAACCTATTACATAAACCAGCAGGAACGGTGGTAACAGGAGCACGTGCTGCTACCTTCCAGTCCACAGGGTCACAGCAGCCTCTACTCTACCACGCAGATACTGCAGGGATTGGACATATGAAACAAAGCCATGCTCTGAATATAAATTCACTCTCTTGCTCCCTGTGTTCTATATGTAACACTATTAGAAACAACACTGAAACTGTTTAACATTTTACTGAAATAAATTTCTGTTATGCAGTTGGTTGAAAACTGCAAGGCTTCAAGTTAAACTACATAAAGACAGTACCACCCAGTCTAGAGACCAAAACTGATTTAAACCAAAACTATTGGAAAGAAAAATATTAGATTTGGCATCCAACAACCCAAATCCTTTAAAAATAAAATTGTGTTAATTTATAATCTATAATGATTTTCAAATCTACAAATACCACAAAATTAGTCATGAAGAGCAGGAAGCAGAAGATTGTCAAATTTATAAACATCACTCATTAAGCTGTTTATTAAAAACTTCAATGAAACCATAAGAGAGAATGCAGAGATGAGGAAAATTATTTTTCCTCTTAACACTATCATTTCATTTTCAGCCTCAAGAGAATCCCAAGCATTTTTAAGACTTATTTCCACAGTCTTAGCACTGAGAAGTACACTGGAATTATCGGAGTATGGTACATACAGATTTAATATACTGGTTGAGTTGAGGTTGTGAAGGCCTTTTTGTCAGTGTGGATAGGTGAACCAAGAACATTTTAAAACTCAGGTTCACATTAATGTTACAAACTCAGAGCCGAAATC